>NC_080180.1:66930772-67078670 GCF_950295315.1 Erinaceus europaeus
AAGCCCCCGCTCCCCACCTGCAGAAGGTCACTTTACAAGGGCTGAAGCAGGTCTGCAGGTGTCTCTCTGTCTCTCTCCCTATCTCCCCCTCCTTTTTAAATTTCTCTCTGTCCTGTCCAATAAAATGGGAAAAATGGCCTCCGGGAGCAATGGATTTGTAGTGCCAGCTCCGAGCCCCAGAGATAACCCTCGAGGAAAGAAAAATAATAAAATAAAATAAAGTAAAATAAAATAAAATATCGGAGGCGGGGTAGATAGCATAATGGTGATACAAAGAGACTCTCATGCCTGAGGCTCCAAAGTCCCAAGTTCAATCCCCTGCACCACCATCAGCCAGAGCCGAGCAGGGCTCTGATAAAATAATAATAATGATGATAAAATAAAATAAATCAGGGGGCCAGGCAATGGCGCACTCAGTTAAGCACATAGGTTACCAAGTGCAAGGACCCAGGTTTGAGCCCCGACTCCCCACCTGCAGGGGGGAAGCTTTCCAAGTGATGGCACAGGGCTGCAGGACAGGGAGTAAACGCGGGGGTGAGGGGAGGAGGCTGCTATCGGGAATCGGGAGTGGCGACAGGTGTGGCCGGGGAAAGGTGACGGCAGGGGCTTGGGTGTTAAAGCTGGACCGGTGGGCATGGCTTCCACCCTGCCTGGGTGAGCACCTGTGAGTAAGGGCTGGGGAGCCTCTCTCTCCGTCTCTCACTCTCTCTCTCTGTCTCCCTCTCTCTCTCTCTCCCTTTCTCTCTCTCCTCCTTCTTTCTCTTCCTCTCTCTCTCTGCCTGTCTCTCTCTCCCACTCCCTCTCTCTCTGCCTTTCTCACTCACTCTCTCTCTACCTCTCTGTCTCCCTCTCTCTCTCCCTCTTTCTCTGCCTCTCTGTCTCTCTCTCACTCCCTCTCTCTGCCTTTCTCACTCACTCTCTCTCCCTCTCTGTCTCCCTCTCTCTCTCACTCTCTGTCTTCCTCTCTCTCTCTCTGCCTTTCTCCCTCTCTCTCTCACTCTTTCTCTCACTCTCTCTCTCTCCCCTTCTCTCTCTGCCTAACATGTAAATGTTCTTAATTTTCTCGAACAAAGTTTAAAATCCCCTAAAATCAGGCTGTCTCCTCAATTCTTTGTTGAGATTATCCATTACAAACTTTTAAATGTTGGGGAAACAAAGGGCTGGTCAATCCCCCCCAAACATTTCTCTCTCCCTCCCTATCTATCCACCCCTCTCAATTTCTCTCTGTCCTACACAACAGAGTAAAGGAAAGAACAAAAAGCAAAACAACAGGCAAAAAGAAAAAGGCCGCCTGGAGTGGTGGGTTCCCAGGGCTGCATGGGAGCCCGAAGCCCAGTGATCATCCTGGTGGCGATCCACAAATCCACAGATACGACTGAGGTCTTCCCAGGACGTGGTGCAGTGGGTAAAGCACTGGGCTCTCAACCGTGAGGTCCTGAGTTCAGTCCTGGCAGTGCATGTACCAGAGTGATGTCTGGCTCTTTCTCTCTACCTGTCTTTCTCATGAATAAATAAATACATTCTTAAATGCCAGGCTAGCCTGGAGGTGCCTCTTCCCAGGCATGTATTCTCTGGGTTGGAGAGAACTCGACCGGAGCCAGCCTGGGCTGCTGCTCACTCAGCGACGTGAGGGAGGTGACTCAGGGACAGACTCGTGGCGGCGAGACAATTCAATTCTCTATTGATCAGAGAGCCCAGGCTTTTAAAGGGCAGACCCGGAAGTGGCAAGTCGGAAATGGAAATGGCTAGGAAAGGGGCGGAGAAAGGCAAAAGGGGGCTGGGAAGGTAGGAACTGTCTTAGCAACTGTTGCGAGGGTTTTAACTGGTGGGATTAATGTTACCCTGCAGGCAGGGAGGGAGGGTCTTGAGGGTAGAAAGAAAACAGATCAAAGGAATGGGATGGGTGGGGATCTTTCAGGCAAAACAATGAGTATGCAGATAATAAGGGAGCAGGCCATAGTGTCAGGAGTGCAGGGTGCTTTGTGAGCCCTGCTGAGCTCAACCACATCCTCACAATTTCCCGACACTTAAAAAAATAAACAAGCATATTTAATTGATTTATATCCGTGGTATAAGGAGAGGAAGAGGGAGTGAGGGTGTGCCTGAGCCCAGCCTGGGACGGGCCGCTGGAGGCGGTGCCAGCCAGGAGCCGCTGTGCCAAGGAGTCCAGGCCTGAGGTCCTGCCTGCTCATGGCAGCCGACAGAGGCCAGCACTTTGCCCAGGGTGCCCCCTCCTGGCCAAAGCTGGACAGTGCCGGGCCAGAGCCTTGCTGAACGGGCCGTGGGTGGGCACGTGGAGAGTACAGCAAGGTGCCTGTCACTCCGGAGCAGAAAGCAGAGTGATCTCGAGGGATGCCGAGGAGGAGAAGCTGGCCTTCCCACGGGAGAGGGAGACTGTGACAACGGTGGTGTGACCCTGCGGCCTGTCCCCTGCCCACCCTCCTTCCCTATCCTGTGTTTCCTGGCCTTGGGTTCAAGCCCCGGCCCCACATGGAAGCACCGTGACACCCAAGAAGCCCCAAGACGGTGGCTGTGGGGTCTCTCCCCCTCTGTCTCTGCCTCTCCCTGTAATAAAAGGATGGGAAGGAAAGGCTAGGAGGCGTGAAACGGTGATTGTGTGAGGCCGGGCAGCACTGCTCTGTGGTGGCCTGACTGCCTGTGCCAGGGCTCCGGGCATCAGCACAGCCGGAGGAGCCAGGACTTGCACGCTGGAGGTTCTGGGTTCGACCCTAGTGCCACATGCACCAGAGTGGAGTGCAGCCCCCTCCCTGCCCCACTCCTGAGCGTGACCGTCTTCTCCCCAGAGCTAGAGGGAGAGCAGCCGGCAGAACAGGCACCCAGGGACAGCAGCCGGGCCTGGCGTACGGATCACTCACTGGGCATTGCTGGAGTCTGGAGGCCACCTTGGCGGGGTCCTATGGGGGTCCGGGAGGCCCTGGGACCCACGGGGGGGGATCAAGAACAGCCCCTCTGTCCCCGGCAAGTCCCCTCCCAGTGACAAGAGCCTCCAGGCTGCCAGCCAGCCAGGGGCCGGGAACAGGGCGCGACACAGCCCCCCACTCCAGCAGCTGCCCCCCCCCCCACAGCCCTCGGCCCGTGAGAACATTTCTGTTGGAGCCGAGAATATCTAGGGGCGGAGAGATCAGTCATCAGGGAGGGTCTCCACTTTCCTGTACCTGTGACCTGGGTTCAAGCACAAGGCAGGTTCTGGACCTGGGTGGGGGCGGGCATGAAAGTCTCTTTGCAGGGGTCGGGCAATAATGCAGTGGGTTAAGCGCAGGTGGCGCAAAGCACAAGGACCGGTGTAAGGATCCTGGTTCGAGCCCCCGGCTCCCCACCTGTAGGGGAGTCGCTTCACAAGCAGTGAAGCATGTCTGCAGGTGTCTGTCTTTCTCTCCCCTCTCTGTCTTCCTCTCCTCTCTCCATTTCTCTGTCCTATCCAACAACAATGACATCAATAACAATAATAATAACCACAACAACAATAAAAACAACCAGGGTGACAAAAGGGAAAAAATGGCCTCCAGGAGCAGTGGATTCGTGGTGCAGGCACCGAGCCCAGCAATAACCCTGGAGGCAAAAAAAAAGAAAGTCTCTTTGCATAACCATTGTGCTGTCTCCCCCTCCCCTTTTTTTTTTTTTTTGGATAGGACAGAAAGAAATTGGAATTGAGAGGGGAACGAATGATAGAGAGGCAGAGGGACACTTGCAGCCCTGCTTCACCTCTCACAAAGCTTTCCCCCTGCAAATGGGGGCTGGGGGCTTGAACCCAGGTCCTTGGCCATTGTAACACCTGCTCTCAACCAGGTGTGCCACCACCCAGACCCTCGGTTGCTTTTTTTCTCACCCCAGTACAAAAACAGATTATAGGGGGGCAGGCAGTGGCACACCTGGTTAAGCGCTCACATTACAGGGCACAAGGACTCAGGTTCAAGCCCCGGCTCCCCACCTGCAGGGGGAAAGCTTCACGAGTGGTGAAACAGGGCTGCAGGTGTCTGTCTGTCTCCTCTCTCTGTCTCCCCCTCCCTCTCAGTTTCTCTCCGTCTCTACCCAATAACAAACAAGTAAAAGACTTGAAGTGCAGTATGACACACACACACATCCCACAGGCCCAGCTCAGGAAAAGGCAGCGTTTCTCCAAGAGGCTGAGCATGAGTCTAAGTCCCCGGCGTGCGTCTGCCGTCATGGGAAGCGTCTGCGGACGCCTTGTCTTCCCGCAGCTGTGGAGCTCTGGGGATTTCACGGGAGCAGGGGGCTCTGCTGTCCGGAGCCGGGAGGGAGGCCGAGCTTAGCTTCATCTCTGAGATCTTGCTCTGTTCTTTCTGCACGAGGAGGGTGCTGGCGGGGCCACCTCCCAGGCCGCGGGACACACCCTCCCAGTGCCTTCCATAGGTGGGGGGTGCCAGCGGGAAGCAGGACCCCAACGCCCTGAGCCCAGGCTCCTGGGGTTGTGCTCCAGGCACCTGCCGGGCCAGGATGGGCGCAGGCCTGAGCCTGCGTTGACGCCTGGCCACCTGTGCTCTGGGGGCAGCGGGAACCAGCGGCCAAGGCGGCCAGAGGCTCTGTGCCGGCCCCGTGAGCTGGGCCCCCAGGTGTCGCTCCAGGTGGGGTCCTGACACGGGAGCCGCTGGTGGTGCTGGCCCCTGGGGTGTCATAGCAGGCGACGACAGCTCTCCGACCCAGGGCCTCTGGACACTCAGGGCCTGTGAGTGGAGCCGAGCTCCCTGGGTGGGGCCCGGTCTGCGGCCAGGCTGGGCCATTGAGCACAGTGAGGGACCCCCCCCATGGCTGACTTTGGAGGCTGGCGTGGACGGTCACTTCAGACAGGCAAGAGGACCCCAGCTGCCGTGCGGTGATGTCCACACAGCGGTGCTCTGGAGCAGGGTCAGTGCCTGATGTCTGTCCACGGCTTGAGTAGACAGGCCGTGTACAAAGATGCCAGGGGCTGGGGGTCAGGGCCTGGGGCTGGGGCTGAGGGTCGGGGCTGGAAGCTGAGGTCACAGACTAGCGGCTGGAGGGCTGGAGTTTGTGGGGGGCTGTGCCTGTGGCCATGGCTGGGGTCAGAGGCTGTCTGTAGCTTCTGTTCTTTCATTGATTTATTTACTTATTTTACCAGAGCACTGCTCATGCTAATGGTGGTGGGGGGTGGGTTGAAACTGGGACTTTAGAGCCTCAGGCATGATAGTCAGTTTGCATAACCACTGTTATCTACTCCCCACCTAATAATAAAAAAATAAACATGATTTAACATTATATATATATAATTGAAAGAAAGAAAGAAAGAAAGAGAAATAAAGAAAACATCCTCTCAAGGGTGTTGGTCTGCTGTTGTCACCAGCCCATGCAGCCTGGGAGAGACTCAGCAGAGGTGGGGGTCTGGTCACCATGGAGGGCTTGTTCCCTGGCTCTGCCTGGTGTGGAGGTGGCTGAGGAGAAACACACTTCCATCAAGCTCGGCGAGTTGACACAGAGGCGGCCAGCTACACAAAGGGCTGGTTTCTGAGCCCCATGTCCGGGAATTGGTGGCAGTGTGCCAGGCCCCGTCCGGGTCATTTCCTCTTGTCCCTGGCCCTGTGAGCTGACTCCCAAGTGGACTCAGGTCCGCCCTCTGCTGCCAAGCGCTGGCCACCTGCCCTGCCCGCAGGACGGCAGCCTGCACACTCGTGTGTCCTTGGCACGTCCTCAGAAGCCACCCTTGGGGCAGTGCTGCCAGAGTAAGCCGAGACAAGCCGTGCCTCCTGCCTCTCTTAAGTCGAGGCTCGGGACTGGGTTAAACGCACGTGAGGTCCCAAGTTCAATCCCCGGCAGCATATGTACCAGAATGATGTCTGGTTCTTTCTGTCTCTGCTTATCTTCTTCATGAATAAATAAATAAATAAATAAAATCTTTAAAAAAAAAAAAAAAAAGACAGTGTTTTGCACCAAAGTAAAGGCCTCTGGCCGGGGGTGGGGGTGGGGGGTGGATTTCAGGTCCTGGAACATGATGGCAGAGGAGGACCTAGAGGGGGCTGAATTGTTAAAGCCACCCCCCCCAGACCACAATCTATCTCTCTGTGTCTCTACCCAAAATAAATCAACTTAATACAGGAATCCAAAATAAACTAACTTCAAAAAATATTTACTTAAAAAAATACACAAATGCACCTTTCAGCAGAGAGAGCAGATGGTGTGTTTCCATGGACGGGCCCCAGCAGCCAGGCACCAGATGAGGCAGTGCCCGGGGGCGCAGCGGCAGGGAGGGGGCTCTGACTTGTGGCTGGGACGGATGTTGGCTTTAACCTCTTCCCACCCACCCACCCACCCCCAGGGTCAGAGGGACGGGGAGGAGGCTGGGGAGGAGGGGGAGGAGGCTGTTTTGCAGATATTGTCATTTCCTAATACAGGCTCTCAAACATACATCATGCACTGTTGTCAGCCTGTTTGGCCCAATTTCCTTTTATTGTTTTATTTTTTATTATCTTTATTTATTGATTGGATAGAGATAGCCAGAAATTGAGGGGGGATAGAGAGGAAGGAAGAGAGACAGAGAGACTCCTGCAGCTCTGCTTCACCGCTCGTGAAGCTCTCCCCCTGCAGGTGGGGAACGGGGACTCGAACCTGAACCCTTGAGCATTGTAACACGTGCGCTCAGCCAGGTGCGCCACCACCCTGCCCTGGCCCAATTTCTTCACCCTGTATTGAGAGAGAGGGAGAGAGAGGGAGGGACACCCCAGCGCTGCTCCACCAATCATGCCTGAAAGAGCCACAGAGGGAGCTGCCAGTCAGAGGCGGGTTTGGTCCTGGCTGCTCACAGCGTTTCTCCACAGGCCCTTTCTCCTCCCACCCTGGCCAGCCAGATCAGAGCCCGGAGCCCCCGTTGGTCTGCAGGGAGGGGCCCGGGGGGGGGGGATGCAGTGAATAAAGCAGGGCTCTCGAGGTCCCGAGTTCAAGTCCCAGCCCCAGCATCACATGTGCCAGAGTGAAGCCCGGCTCTCTGCCCTTTTTACTCACAAATCCTTAAAGAATGAACAAATATTAAGAACAGAAACAGGTGGGATCGAACCGGGATCCTTAGACTGGTCCTTGTGCTTTGTGCCACGTGCGCTTAACCCGCTGCGCCACCGCCGACTCCCGATGCTTCTTTCTGTCGCAGCCGAGGGCTCGCAGGTGATGCCGACATGCCCTTAGTGTGAAGAGCCCACGAGTGTCCCAGCTGGCCACCCACTGCCCCAGCGTACCTGGTTGAGCGCACACGTCACTCTGCTTAGCTGGCGGGCAGAGGCCTGGACCCCAAGTGCGCTGGGGCCTTGAGAAGCACGTGCTGGGGCCACGGGGCTGGGGTCTGAGCTGGGCCATGCCCGACTCCTCACTGGGGAGCCCTCCCTCCAGGCTCCCCAGCCCAGTTCCGCCCTGTGAGCGGAGTGCCTGCAGGCTGAGGGCATGAGAAGGACGTCAGCATCCCGGATTCCTTCCCCACTGCCAGCGCCTGCTGCTGTGACCCTCCAAGCTGGCTCTCAGGGAGCCCCCAGGGGAATGGCAGAAAGGTCAGAAGGGCCGTCCCCGCGCAGACCCCCCCACAGAGCCCCTGTGCCCCCCGAGTGCCACCCGCAGAGCCCCCTGTGGAGCTCAGCCCAGGGATCCCACCCACAGAGGCCCCCCAAGGCCCCCTCATGAAGCCCCTCAATAGACCCGACCCCCCGGAGCCCTCATGGAGCCCCTACAGACTCCCACAAGGAACACCCCCACAGGACCCCCCATGGACCCCACCTAGGTTCTGGCCTCTCCTGGCCGAGGTCACTCGGGACAGCCGTCCCTGAGAGCGGGGTGCGGGCCGGGGAGGCCCTGGAACTTGGGTCCACTCCTGGGAAAGTTGCACCGTCCGAGGCTCCAGCTTCCCTGCAGAGCTCTGGCGGGGCCTGGCCTGGGGAAGGTGCTGCCACAGCTGGTCATGCGCCCAGAGCTGCCTCCATGGCCAGGAGCTGTTGGCCGGCTGCTCAGCTCACAGCAACGCCAGGGCCCAGTCATGTGCAAGAGCCCAAGGACAGACAGGACACAGGGACAGACAAGGGACAGGACAAGGGGACAGACAGGAGATAGGACAGAGAGGAGCCCCAGACAGATAGGATAGACAGGAGCCATACAGGGGACAGACAGGGGACAGCCACACAGCGGGAGGGGGCTTCCTCGACCCCCTGGCTGAACCCCAGGCCCGAGCATGTCCCACTGCTGCCGTCAGGCCCTCCCGCATGCAGCTGCACGCTCGAGGCCCTGCATCCTGGGTCCAGAGGCCTGCACACTGGGCCTCCCAGCCCAGCCCACTCCTGGGGAGGGGACAACACAGCTTCCTCCTGCCCCCCAGGACCGGTCAGCTTGGTGCCGGGCAGTTTGCCCTTGAGTTTGGACACCCACCAGCCAGCTCTCTGGGTGAGGGAGGTGCCAGGCCCGTCCTGCAGACCCCTGCGGGGTGGGGTTGAGCCCCACAGAGCACAGCACAGGGCCTGGGGAGCACGGGCCTCCCCTCCTGTCCCAGGGAAGACCGCGGCCACACGTGGACCCGGGCCCTCGGCCCCACACCACACAGGACCCCCGAGACCTGGCGTGAGGTGCAGGCTCCCCGCTCTGGCTCCTCTCACCTGAGACCATCTCGAGGGGGAGGGAGAACCAGGAGGGGCTTCCCTTCCCTTCCTGAGGACTTGGCTACAGCCAAACCCGGGCCACAGCAGACCGGCGAGATCTCCCCGCGACCCGGGCCGGAGACACGTGGTGGGCAGGGGCCTCGGGAGGACCGCGCCCGCGGTGAGAGGTGCCGGTGCTGTGGTCTCTCCCCTCTCCCCTCCTCTCCCCCAGGCTCAGGGAGGGGCGATGCCGGTGCTGAGCGACAGAGCTGGGTGCTCCCGGGCCCGGCACCGCCCCCGCCCCCGGGCCCAGGCCTCCGAGCCCCCTGCCGCCGGGACACGGCAAGCGAGCACCCCACAGCCGGCACCTCAGCGCACGCCTGACGCTCAGAGGGCAGAGCAGCCATCACGCCCTTGGGAGACAGGGAAAGATGGCGGGCACTCCACGGGGCTCTGCTGACAGCCAGGAGCAGAGCCGAGCCGGTGACACCACAGTGAGGGGCTCAGCGCCTGGTCTGGGGCCCAGAGCCAGCCCTCAGGAGGCCGGGAGGAAGGCCCAGCCCTCCCCTCCGCAGAGCAGCTGCCCGGGCTGATGGTGACTTTCTCCAGTGACAGCCTAGTGGCCTGTGGAGCCGGCTGGGTGACGGTCGGATGAGGGGGCCCGACACACATACATGTGTGTGCATACCCACACACACCTCACACACGTGCACACCACACACATGCACACCACGCACACGCATCTCACACACATGCACACCATGCACACGTATCCCACACACATGCACACCACACATGTACACCACACATGTGCACGCCACTCACTTGCACACCACACACATGCACACTCAGCCCACCTCAGCCTGGCAGGGGTGGGGGTGGCGGGGAGGGGTTGAGGGAAGCAGAGTTGAAGGGGTGTGGCTGGAGAAGTTGAGCAAACGCCCACACGGAACTTTCCAGAAGCCCAGCCCCCTGAAGCAGAGCCCTGGGCAGAGGGGCGGAGATGGGGCTGGACCCCACAGACCCTCTGAGGCCTCACACGCAGCTTCCCTCAGAGGCAGGGGCCAGGCCAGCCCTGCTGCTCCAGAGGCCCCGGGGTGGGACACAGCACTGGGGAGGTGGCACCAAAGGGAGCCTGGAGAGGCCTGAAGTGGCCAGGCAGGTGACCGTAGGAGCCCGCCCAAGCTCAGGTGGACCAGGGTGACTGGCAGCGAAGAGGGAGGGGGTCCCACACAGCCCAGGGTGACACCCCACACACCCCTGCAGAGAGGCCGGCTGGAGGTCGGGGCGACCCCCTTTCTGCGAGAACCACACGAGGGTGTCAGTGCCAGCCATTCTCGTGCCCGGGTTCCGGCCAAGCCTGGGCTCGGCGTGCACCGACCCACGGGACCCTGCCCCTCGGAGGCCGTGGAGAGCAGGGCTCCAGCCCCAACTGGCAGGTGGTTTGGGGGGTGCTCTGGGCTCGCCACAGGTCAGGAGGCAGAAGGTTGCCACGTGGAGCCTGGGGTCCACGTCACCTGCCCCCCGGCCACGTTCACCTTTGCTCAGGCGATAAGAGCGGCCAAAGGTCTGCCACGCTGGCCCCAGCAGGGCCCGGGGGACACGAGGCCACAAGCCACCCAGCCCGGGTCCTGCTGCGGTGACTGGGGCTCCCAGGACCTCGGCCCCAGAGAGCCAGGCAGATGGGGGACCGGCCTGCACGAGCCCTCAGCATGGCCTGCTGCCCCTCCAGGGACGGCGGGTCCCCCGGCAAAAGTGGCAGCACCCACCTCCACCCAAGGATGCTGACTGCCCTGGGGGGTGTGGGCCCTGCCTGGGAGGGACAGGGACACCCCGCTAGCTTGGGGGCACCCCCCCTCTGCCGCTGGCAGCCCCAGGCCGGCCCCGACTAGGCTCCGGTGTCCTGAGCCTGCCCTCCGGCTTCTTTCTTCCACGCAGGCAAGATGGGCACAGGTGGGGTGCCGATCCCAGAGCCCCACTGTTTCCCAGCATGGGGCAGCTTCTCTGGGAAACCCACACCCCCACGCTGGGGGGGCAAGGAGGGGTCTCAGGACTCAAAACCCCAGTGGCGCTGCAGGAGGATTCCTCCAGGTGCAAGAAACAAAAGGCTGGGCTGGAAAACAACAGCTACCACAGAGACCACAAAACCCACAAACCCAGGGGGCCTGCCAGGAAGAGCGCACAGCTGCAGCCCCGGCTGTGGGGGTGGGGAAGGCAGGTCTCCCCCAGAACACTGGCCTCTCCCTGCCCTTTCCATCTGAGCCCAGAGACAGACAAGGACAGTCCCCGCGGACAGCGGAGAGGGACGCTACTATGGCCATGCCAGGCCCCACTGGGGACGGCGCTGGGAGGGGCGGCAGGCACGAGCTGCCGCGCACAGATAAGCCTCCTGGCCTCCCGCGCCAGACAGGGGAGGGCCCCGGGGGCGGCCTCTCCCGCCACGTCTCTGTGTCTCTGTCTGTGACTGCAGCCGGGCTCTCTGCTGTCGCTCTTCCTCCCGTCTGTGCACATGTGTACAGCTGCCCGTCTCTGCTTCACTGTTTCTCTCTGTCCTTCCGTCCCTCTGGCCTGCTTTGTCCGTCTGATTTCGCCTCTGCTGGGCCACTCTTTCATCCCCATAGAGAGACGCACACAGAGAGCCACCCCGACCTCCTCTGGGGCCGCAGCCGGCCGTGCCCTGGGGGGCTGGGGGCTGGCGGGCGGGGGGCCGGCGAGCGGGGGGGGGGGGCGCGGATCAGGGCAGGAGGGTGAGCGGCCGGGAGCCTCGTCTCTGCCCAGCTCTGTGCCCTGTGCCAGCAGGCGTGTACGTACACCGTGACCCCTCAGCCTGGCACCCTCCCTGTCTGCCGCCCACAGTCCCCGGGGCCCCAGGCCCCTGCCCGGCTCCTCCTTCCTGTGTCCTCTGTCCCCTGGTCCCTCTGTCCCGCTATCCTCACGTCTCTGTCCCTGTCCTCTGATCCTTCCATCTTCATGTGTCCATCGTCCCTGTCCTCCTGTCCCTCCATCCTCACATGTCCTCTCTCCCCTTGTCCCTGTTCTCCTGTCCCTCCATCCTCACGTGTCCCCTTGTCCCTGTCCTGTCCCTCCATCCTCACATGACCCCTTGTCCCTGTCTTCCTGTCCCTCCATCCTCACATGTCCTCTCTCCCCTTGTCCCTGTCCTCCTGTCCCTCCATCCTCACGTGTCCCCTTGTCCCTGTCCTCCTGTCCCTCCATCCTCACATGTCCACTGTCCCTTTGACCCTGTCCTCCTGTCCCTCCATCCTCCCGTGTCCCCTTGTGCCTGTCCTCCTGTTCCTCCATCCTCCCGTGTCCCCTTGTCCCTACCTCCTGTCCCTCCATCCTCACGTGTCCCCTTGTCCCTGTCCTCCTGTCCCTCCATCCTCACGTCCTCTGTCCCTTTGACCCTGTCCTCCTGTCCCTCCATCCTCCCGTGTCCCCTTGTGCCTGTCCTCCTGTCCCTCCATCCTCACGTGTCCCCTTGTCCCTGTCCTCCTGTCCCTCCATCCTCACGTCCTCTGTCCCTTTGACCTGTCCTCCTGTCCCTCCATCCTCCCGTGTCCCCTTGTGCCTGTCCTCCTGTTCCTCCATCCTCCCGTGTCCCCTTGTGCCCGTCCTCCTGTCCCTCCATCCTCACGTGTCCCCTTGTCCCTGTCCTCCTGTTCCTGCATCCTCACGTGACCCCTTGTCCCTGTCCTCCTGTCCCTGCATCCTCACGTGTCCCCTGGTCCCTGTCCTCCTGTCCCTCCATCCTCACGTGTCCCCTTGTCCCTGTCCTGTCCCTCCATCCTCACGTGACCCCTTGTCCCTGTCCTCCTGTCCCTCCATCCTCACGTGTCCCCTGGTCCCTGTCCTCCTGTCCCTCCATCCTCACGTGTCCCCTGGTCCCTGTCCTCCTGTCCCTGCATCCTCACGAGTCCCCTTGTCCCTGTCCTCCTGTCCCTCCATCCTCACGTGTCCCCTTGTCCCTGTCCTCCTGTCCCTCCATCCTCACGTGTCCCCTTGTCCCTGTCCTCCTGTCCCTGCATCCTCACATGTCCCCTGGTCCCTGTCCTGTCCCTCCATCCTCACGTGACCCCTTGTCCCTGTCCTCCTGTCCCTCCATCCTCACGTCCTCTGTCCCTTTGACCCTGTCCTCCTGTCCCTCCATCCTCCCGTGTCCCCTTGTGCCTGTCCTCCTGTTCCTCCATCCTCCCGTGTCCCCTTGTCCCTACCTCCTGTCCCTCCATCCTCACGTGTCCCCTTGTCCCTGTCCTCCTGTTCCTGCAACCTCACGTGACCCCTTGTCCCTGTCCTCCTGTCCCTGCATCCTCACGTGTCCCCTGGTCCCTGTCCTCCTGTCCCTCCATCCTCACGTGTCCCCTTGTCCCTGTCCTGTCCCTCCATCCTCACGTGACCCCTTGTCCCTGTCCTCCTGTCCCTCCATCCTCACGTGTCCCCTGGTCCCTGTCCTCCTGTCCCTCCATCCTCACGTGTCCCCTGGTCCCTGTCCTCCTGTCCCTGCATCCTCACGAGTCCCCTTGTCCCTGTCCTCCTGTCCCTCCATCCTCACGTGTCCCCTTGTCCCTGTCCTCCTGTCCCTCCATCCTCACGTGTCCCCTTGTCCCTGTCCTCCTGTCCCTGCATCCTCACATGTCCCCTGGTCCCTGTCCTGTCCCTCCATCCTCACGTGACCCCTTGTCCCTGTCCTCCTGTCCCTCCATCCTCACGTCCTCTGTCCCTTTGACCCTGTCCTCCTGTCCCTCCATCCTCCCGTGTCCCCTTGTGCCTGTCCTCCTGTTCCTCCATCCTCCCGTGTCCCCTTGTCCCTACCTCCTGTCCCTCCATCCTCACGTGTCCCCTTGTCCCTGTCCTCCTGTTCCTGCATCCTCACGTGTCCCCTGGTCCCTGTCCTCCTGTCCCTCCATCCTCACGTGTCCCCTTGTCCCTGTCCTGTCCCTCCATCCTCACGTGACCCCTTGTCCCTGTCCTCCTGTCCCTCCATCCTCACGTGTCCCCTGGTCCCTGTCCTCCTGTCCCTCCATCCTCACGTGTCCCCTGGTCCCTGTCCTCCTGTCCCTGCATCCTCACGAGTCCCCTTGTCCCTGTCCTCCTGTCCCTCCATCCTCACGTGTCCCCTTGTCCCTGTCCTCCTGTCCCTCCATCCTCACGTGTCCCCTTGTCCCTGTCCTCCTGTCCCTGCATCCTCACATGTCCCCTGGTCCCTGTCCTGTCCCTCCATCCTCACGTGACCCCTTGTCCCTGTCCTCCTGTCCCTCCATCCTCACATGTCCTCTGTCCCCTTGTCCCTGTCCTCCTGTCCCTGCATCCTCACGTGTCCCCTTGTCCCTGTCCTGTCCCTCCATCCTCACGTGACCCCTTGTCCCTGTCCTTCTGTCCCTCCATCCTCACATGTCCTCTCTCCCCTTGTCCCTGTCCTCCTGTCCTTCCATCCTCACGTGTCCCCTTGTCCCTGTCCTCCTGTCCCTCCATCCTCACGTGTTCCCTTGTCCCTGTCCTCCTGTCCCTGCATCCTCACGAGTCCCCTTGTCCCTGTCCTCCTGTCCCTCCATCCTCACGTGTCCCCTTGTCCCTGTCCTCCTGTCCCTGCATCCTCACATGTCCCCTGGTCCCTGTCCTGTCCCTCCATCCTCACGTGTCCCCTGGTCCCTGTCCTCCTGTCCCTCCATCCTCACGTGTCCCCTGGTCCCTGTCCTCCTGTCCCTCCATCCTCACGTGACCCCTTGTCCCTGTCCTCCTGTCCCTGCATCCTCACGTGTCCCCTGGTCCCTGTCCTCCTGTCGTTCCATCCTCACGTGTCCCCTTGTCCCTGTCCTCCTGTCCCTCCATCCTCACGTGTTCCCTTGTCCCTGTCCTCCTGTCCCTGCATCCTCACGTGTCCCCTTGTCCCTGTCCTCCTGTCGTTCCATCCTCACGTGTCCCCTTGTCCCTGTCCTCCTGTCCCTCCATCTTCACGTGTTCCCTTGTCCCTGTCCTCCTGTCCCTGCATCCTCACGTGTCCCCTTGTCCCTGTCCTCCTGTCCCTGCATCCTCACGTGTCCCCTGGTCCCTGTCCTCCTGTCCCTCCATCCTCACGTGTCCCCTTGTCCCTGTCCTGTCCCTCCATCCTCACGTGACCCCTTGTCCCTGTCCTTCTGTCCCTCCATCCTCACATGTCCTCTCTCCCCTTGTCCCTGTCCTCCTGTCCCTCCATCCTCACGTGTTCCCTTGTCCTTGTCCTCCTGTCCCTGCATCCTCACGTGTCCCCTTGTCCCTGTCCTCCTGTCCTTCCATCCTCACGTGTCCCCTTGTCCCTGTCCTCCTGTCCCTCCATCCTCACGTGTTCCCTTGTCCCTGTCCTCCTGTCCCTGCATCCTCACGTGTCCCCTGGTCCCTGTCCTCCTGTCCTTCCATCCTCACGTGTCCCCTTGTCCCTGTCCTCCTGTCCCTCCATCCTCACGTGTTCCCTTGTCCCTGTCCTCCTGTCCCTGCATCCTCACGTGTCCCCTTGTCCCTGTCCTCCTGTCCAGCCAGCCTCAGCCCGGGCAGGGCGCGGGGTTCAGGCCTGGGCGCTGAGGGCCCCGGGGCATGTGGCCCCAGGTGGCGGTGGAGGACCCCGCCCCGCCCCGCCCACGAGGAGGAGGAGGAGGAGGCGGTGCGACGCAGGCGCAGGGCGCGTGTGGGTGGGGCCCGGGGCGAGCGCGTGGCGCTCCGAGTGCCGCGCATGCGCCGTGACGAGGCCCCGCCCCTTCCCGCCCTGCGCGCGCGCTCTCGGCCCCGCCCCTCCGTCCCGGCCCCGCCCCTCGACGGTCGCTTGCTCGCAGGGAGGCGGGTGGGAGCGGAGTGGGCGGGGCGCTGCGCGCGTCACCGCCCGACGCAGACCCAACGTCCTCGCCGCCCGCCAATGGGCTCGCGCTCCGCCCCGCCCCCCCGAGCCGCTATTGGCCGGGCTGCCGGGGGCGGGCGGGGGCGGGGCGATCGGGGGCGGGGCGGCGGCGCAGCGATGGCGGCGGGCGAGGCGGCCGCGGCGGGCGGCGAGGCCGGGGCCGGGGCCGGTATCCCGGGCGGCGGGGTCGTGCTGCTGGGCGCCGCGCTGCTGGCCCTGGTGCTGCTGGGCGCCTGGCGGCTGTGGAGGCGCTGGCGGCGGCGCGGAGGGCGCGGGCCCCGGGCGGAGGACGGCCCCGCCGCGGCGCTGCCCCGCATGAAGCGGCGCGACTTCAGCCTGGAGCAGCTGCGCCACTTCGACGGCGCGCGCACGCCGCGCATCCTGCTGGCCGTCAACGGGAAGGTGTTCGACGTGAGCAAGGGCCGCAAGTTCTACGGCCCCGGTGAGCGGGCGCGGGTCGGGGGGAGCCGCCATCAGCACCCCTGCGAGTCGGGCAGAAGACCGGCAGGGAGTCGGCCAGGAGCAGGGAGCACTTGGCCAGCGGGCCCCAGCGCAGGACCACAGAGTCGGGGCCCCCAGGCCAGGATCCAGACCCTGAGAAGTAGGGGCACCAAGCATCAGGGCCCTAAGATGTCAGGGGCCCCAGGATCAGGACCCCTAAGTTGTCAGAGGCCCCAGGATCAGGACACTAAGATGTCAGGGGCCCCAGGATCAGGACACTAAGATGTCAGGGGCCCCAGGATCAGGACCCCTAAGATATCAGGGGCCCCAGGATCAGGACCCCTAAGTTGTCAGGGGCCCCAGGATCAGGACACTAAGATGTCAGGGACCCCATATCAGGACCCCTAAGATGTCAGGGGCCCAGGATCAGGACCCCTAAGTTGTCAGGGGACCCAGGATCAGGACCCCTAAGATGTCAGGGGCCCCAGGATCAGGACCCGTAAGATGTCAGGGGCCCCAGGATCAGGACCCCTAAGTTGTCAGGGGCCCCAGGATCAGGACACTAAGATGTCAGGGGCCCCAGCATCAGGACCCCTAAGATGTCAGGGGCCCCAGGATCAGGACCCCTAAGTTGTCAGGGGCCCCAGGATCAGGACACTAAGATGTCAGGGGCCCCAGGATCAGGACCCCTAAGTTGTCAGGGGCCCCAGGATCAGGACCCCTAAGATGTCAGGGGCCCCAGGATCAGGACCCCTAAGTTGTCAGGGGCCCCAGGATCAGGACCCCTAAGTTGTCAGGGGCCCCAGGATCAGGACCCCTAAGTTGTCAGGGGCCCCAGGATCAGGACCCCTAAGATGTCAGGGGCCCCAGGATCAGGACCCCTAAGATGTCAGGGGCCCCAGCATCAGGACCCCTAAGATGTCAGGGGCCCCAGGATCAGGACCCCTAAGATGTCAGGGGCCCCAGGATCAGGACCCCTAAGTTGTCAGGGGCCCCAGGATCAGGACACTAAGATGTCAGGGACCCCATATCAGGACCCCTAAGATGTCAGGGGCCCCAGGATCAGGACCCCTAAGATGTCAGGGGACCCAGGATCAGAACCCCTAAGTTGTCAGGGGACCCAGGATCAGGACACTAAGTTGTCAGGGACCCCAGGATCAGGACCCCTAAGATGTCAGGGGCCCAGGATCAGGACCCCTAAGTTGTCAGGGGACCCAGGATCAGGACCCTAAGTTGTCAGGGGCCCCAGGATCAGGACCCCTAAGTTGTCAGGGGCCCCAGGATCAGGACCCCTAAGATGTAAGGGGACCCAGGATCAGGACCCCTAAGTTGTCAGGGGCCCCAGGACCAGGACCCCTAAGTTGTCAGGGGCCCCAGGACCAGGACCCCTAAGTTGTCAGGGGCCCCAGGATCAGGACCCCTAAGTTGTCAGGGCCCCAGGATCAGGACCCCTAAGTTGTCAGGGGCCCCAGATACAGGACCCCTAAGTAGTCGGGGGCCCAGGATAAGGACCCCTAAGTTGTCAGGGGCCCCAGGATCAGGACCCTAAGTTGTCAGGGGCCCCAGGACCAGGACCCCTAAGTTGTCAGAGGCCCCAGGATCAGGACCCCTAAGTAGTAGGGGGCCCAGGATCAGGACCCCTGAGATGTCAGGGGCCCAAGGATCAGGACCCTAAGTAATCAGGGGCCCCAGGATCAGGACACCTAAGATGTCAGGGGCCCCAGGATCAGGACCCCTAAGTTGTCAGGGGATCCAGGATCAGGACCCTAAGATGTCAGGGCCCCAGGATCAGGACCCCTAAGTTGTCAGGGGATCTAGGATCAGGACCCCTAAGTTGTCAGGGGCCCCAGGATCAGGACCCCTAAGATGTAAGGGGACCCAGGATCAGGACCCCTAAGAAGTCAGGGGCCCCAGGATCAGGACCCCTAAGATGTAAGGGGACCCAGGATCAGGACCCCTACGAAGTCAGGGGCCCCAGGATCGGGACCCGTAAGTTGTCAGGGGCCCCAGGATCAGGACCCCTAAGATGTCAGGGGACCAAGCATCAGGACCCTAAGTTGTCAGGGGCCCCAGATACAGGACCCCTAAGTAGTCAGGGCCCCCAGGATCAGGACCCTAAGTTGTCAGGGGCCCCAGGATCAGGACCCCTAAGTTGTCAGGGCACCCAGGACCAGGACCCTAAGTTGTCAGGGGCCCCAGGATCAGGACCCCTAAGTTGTCAGGGCACCCAGGATCAGGACCCCTAAGTTGTCAGGGGCCCCAGGATCAGGACCCTAAGTAGTCAGGGGCCCCAGGACCAGGACCCTAAGTTGTCAGGGGCCCAGGATAAGGACGCCTAAGTAGTCAGGGGCCCCAGGATCAGGACTCTAAGTTGTCAGGGGACCCAGGATCAGGACCCTAAGTTGTCAGGGGACCCAGGATCAGGACCCCTAAGTTGTCAGAGGCCCCAGGATCAGGACCCCTAAGATGTCAGGGGCCCCAGCATCAGGACCCCTAAGATGTCAGGGGCCCAGGATCAGGACCCTAAGTAGTCAGGGGCCCCAGATACAGGACCCTAAGATGTCAGGGGACCCAGGATCAGGATCCCCTTCCCCAGTCATCAGCAAATCCTGGGAAATCGACCAGGACCCCAGAATCAGGAAGCCCCTACCGCCCCACAGGATGCGGACTCCCAAGTTGTTGGGGTCCCCAAGGCTCAAGATCTCCCCTCCCCAGTCATCAGCAGACTCCCTGCAAGTCGGCCAGGACCCCCTGGGTCAGCAGTCCGTAGTGATCCCGCCCCCCAGGGCCCGCCCCCCCAGGGGTCAGGAGCCACCCCAGCTAATCGTCCTCAGCCCCTGAGATCAAGGAGGCCCTGCTGTCAGAACCTCAGGCCTCGTGAGACTTGGTCTGAACCACCGCCCCGCCCCCCAGTCAGGGCCACCCAGCCCTGTAGGACCCCGTCACCAGACGGCCTTGGTGAGCGGCACCTCCAGCGAGACCACGGCGGTTGGCCGCCGGGGACCCCAGAGTCGCCCCCACACCCGAGAGTCCCGGGACCCATGGTGATCTGAGACGCCCTGATCACCAGAGACCCGTCACCCAGGTTCCCTCCTCACCCTCCAGGACCTTGGTGACCCTCCGGCCCCCTTGCCCGACTGCCACCGCCCCCCACTCACACTCGCCGCCGAGCCGTCGGGACTGCGGGGTGTGGGTCGGCCGGTGGCGAGAGCTCCCGCGGGCCCGCCGTGAGCCCGGCCGTGTGCAGGGCGGTCCCGGGGTCCTCGCGCCTTCTAGTGCCCGGAGGCCTGGGGCCCGTCCCTCGCGCGAGTCGAGGCCTCTGGTCCCGGGCAGCCGCGTGCTGACTGGCTCCGCGGGCTTCTGTCTGTGTGTTCTGTGTCTGTCGCTGTTTGTCCAGCCGCGAGAAGGTGCCGCTGCGACTCTTGTTTGCCAGCGTGGGGCCCGTGGGGCCCAGCTGCGAGCAGGTGGCCGGCGCCCGGGCGGCCCCTCCGTGTCGTGGCGCTTTGCGTGCGGCGCTGCAGGCGTGCGCTGAGAAACCACAGCCGCCCGGGCCCGCGGGAGCAGGAGCTGGTGGTGACGGGGCTGTCACCCCGGTCCGGGGACCACCGGTCCTCTCAAACGGCGCCCGGTGGCCAGCGCTCTGCGCGGGGTCGGGACACGCGAGGCCGTCCGCCCGGGGCCTGGAGGGAGTCGCGGGAATAGCAGGTGGGCCGCTCGGAGGTCTCGGAGCCAGAGCCGGGACTCAGAGGAGCCGAGCGCAGCCTGGGCCTTGGCGTGGTGTGGACTGCCTGCGGGGGCGCCATGGGCAGCGGGAGGCCCCCACCCACTTGCACGGAGGGAGGGCAGGGTGCCTCCTGGGGCGTGTCCCGAGTCCCTGAGCCAGCGTCAGGCCACGGGGCCTTTTCATTTTTGTCTCACCAGAGTTCTGCTCAGCTCTGGCTGACGGGGGTGTGGGGGACCGAACATGGGACTGGAGCCTCAGGCATGAGAGTCTGTCGGCATAACCATTGAGCTATCTGCACCTGCCCTGTCCTTTTTTTAAAAAATATTTTGAGGATTTATTTTTGAATTTATTTTCCCTTGTGTTGCCCTTGCTTTTCATTGTTGTTGTCGTTATTATTGTTGTTGTTATTGACGTCGTTGTTGGATAGGACAGAGAGAAATGGAGAGAGGAGGGGAAGACAGAGAGGGGGAAGAGAAAGACAGACACCTGCAGACCTGCTTCACCGCCTGTGAAGCGACTCCCCTGCAGGTGGGGAGCCGGGGGCTCGAACCGGGATCCTTACTCCGGTCCCTGCGCTTTGCGCCACGTGCGCTTAACCCACTGCGCCACCGCCCGACTCCTTATTTATCTTTTTTAAATATTATTTATTGATGAGGGAGAGGAGGAGAGAAAGAAACAGACAGCACTCTGGCACATGTGCTGCTGGGGATTGAACTCAGGACCTCGTGCTTGAGAGTCCAGCACTTTATCCACTGCGCCACGTCCTGGAGCACTCCTGTTCTGTTGTCCTCTCCCAGAGCCCCGCTCAGCTCTCTGGCTGATGGCGGTGCCGGGAACTGAACCTGGAACCTGGGAGCCTCAGGCTTGAAAGTAATTTTGCAGAGCCGTCATGCTGTCTTCCCCGACCTCCAGGCCGCGGGTCGTCGGGCAGTTGGAACGTCGGCCCCTCGGGTCCGTGGACCGGGACGCGTGGCCGTCGGCGGCCTTAGCGGGTGTCCACATCAGGGTTTGCGGGCGGCCGGGCCTCCGGGAGCTTCTTCCCCATCGGCTCGGTGACCCGCCCTCGCCCGGGGCCGCCACACCCGCCCCCGACGGGACGGGCGCACCGTCTGTGGGCACAGCTGGGGCCGCTCGCCGGGCTCTCCCACCGGCCCCGTGAGGGTGTGGAGCACCCCCAGCTGGGCGTCGCAGTGCGGCAGCTTGTCTGGAGTCCAGAGCTCCCCGGAGGCCTGCTGGGTGCCGCCGCCCTCCCCCCCGGCTCCCCCCTCCCCAGCTCCCCGCTCTGGGCGCCGCCGCCCTCCCCGGATCCCCCCCTCCCCGGCTCCCCGCTCTGGGCGCCCGGAGGCGGCCACACCTGTCAGCACCGGCTCAGAGGGCCGCCTGAGATAGGCTCGCTCCCGTGGAGACAGGGCGGCCGGGCCTGGCCCAGTGTCCTGCCTGGTCCGAGCGCAGTGGACGTCGGCCGGCCACCCGGGTGTCCCGAGGCGCAGCGGGGCGGCTCGCTGTCCCCTCGCGGTGTGAGGCCGCATCTGCCGGCCTGGGTGGTCCTTGGCAGGAGCGTGCGGCTGGCTCTCCACCCCGTCTCCCTCCCGGAGGGGCTCCGGCCCTTGGAGGCACCCAGACGTCTGTCTGTCTGTCTGTCTGTCTGTCTGCGCGCTGCCGAAGGCGCCTGCAGCAGGAGCGGCCGTGGGCGGTGTCGGGCAGCCCCTCTGGGTGTCCCGCTCCGGCACCGAGGCTCAGTCACCCCCGGGCGAGGGCAGGCAGGAAGGTGGTTCGCGGCCCTGTCCCGCAGCCCCCGAGCTCTGGGCCGCCCGGGCCGCGGGGACCGGGGAGGGCGCCTGGCACGGCCGTCGGCTCCGGCCTCCCCCTCCGCCTGCTGCTCACGCCGCCCCCAGCCCCGGCCGGCTGCCCGTCCCCAGGGCCCTTGCTCTGCTCTCCCGCCGGCGTCCACCGTCCCCCGGGCGTCTGCCGGGAGGGAGGCCTTCACGGCCCTGAAGTCTGCCGCCCGCCTCCACCTGGGCTCGGAGTTTGCCCCACCTCTCAGGCTCTCGGGCTGCGGGCGGCCACGCGCGGGGGACATCCGGACCCTCCCCGTGAGTGCCGGCCACGGCCCCCGCCCCCAGGTGGGCCTCCATCATGCGCGCCCATCCTGCTCGGCCCATCCCCGCGTGGCCGGGTTCCCCCGGCACCTCAGACGCCTCAGGCCTTTGTCTGTGCGGCGAGGCTGCCGGTGCGGGCCGTCGCCTCTGCTCTCCGCCTGTCCCCGGCCGGCCGGCCGTCTCCCCCGGACACCGCCGTCCACAGGCTCGGCTTCTTCCTGGGGCGTCCGCCGGGCGCGAGGTTGACGGAGTCGATCGCCACCTGCCCTGGGCACCCGCCCTAATCCCGCACGGGCAGTGGCTCCCGCCAAGCTCTGGGCCCGGAATCGGCCAGGCCAGGCCAGGCGGGGAGGCGGGCTATTTCTAGCTGATGGCGCCCTGACTGCCCTGGGCGGGGCCGCGTCGCCCTTCTGGGATGTTCCCTCGCCCGGGAGGCTGCTTCACCTCCAGGGCTCCCGCGTGGAGCTGCTGCTCTGGGGCGCCCTGCGCCATCCCGGAGGGGAGACCGCGTCCCCCGCGGCCCCCGCGGCCGCTCCAGCCCGACCAGAGACTCTCGGCTTTCGGACTTGGTGTCCGGCCGCGATGTGCCCGCCTGAGGCTGCCGCTGGGACCGGCCGTGACAGGGCCGAGGCCGTCGGGTGCACCTCGCGGTGCCTGTGAAGCGGCGTCCCACCTTGGGACGCCGCCTCTGGTGTCCTTCCAGCCAGCTTGCTGGCGCGACCTTGTTGACGTGTGGGTCCTTCGTATCTGTGTGTGTTCAGGTCTGTCAGGGCTGCGTCAGAGCAGTGGCCTGGTCCTGTGAGCTGTGGGGAGGTGTGGGGAGGTGACACCCGTCCTGTGAGCCCGCGGGGAGGTGACACCCGTCCTCTGAGCTGTGGGGAGGTGACACCCGTCCTGTGAGCCCGCGGGGAGGTGACACCCGTCCTCTGAGCCCGTGGGGAGGTGACACCCGTCCTCTGAGCCCGTGGGGAGGTGACACCCGTCCTCTGAGCCCGTGGGGAGGTGACCCTGTCCTGTGAGCCCGCGGGGAGGTGACACCCGTCCTGTGAGCCCGTGGGGAGGTGACACCCGTCCTGTGAGCCGTGAGGAGGTGACCCCGTCCTGTGAGCCGTGAGGAGGTGGCGCCTGGCCAGCTCACACACGTGCCGGCTGTCCTGTCGTTGTGCAACGCATGCGCCGTGTGTCTAGCAGTGCTGTGCCGTGAGCCCCGCTGGCTGGCTGAAGTCCTGGGTGCTCTCGGCCCGGCTCGCGTCGGGTGACGGGACCCCCGTCTTCCCAGCCCCCAGATCAATGGACCCGGCAGCTGCACGCGGGCGGCCTGTGGCACTGTGGGTGCGTGTGGAGCCGCCGCCGCTTCTGACCAGGCCCCACGCACGGGGCGCCACGTCGGGGAGAGGCTCGTCCCTCCGCGGGACATCCGGCGCCTGGCCTGGTGACGGAGGCCGAGAGGGCGCCTGCCGGGCGCCGTCCCGCCGTGGGGGTCAGCTGAGCTCCGTCTCCTCTCTCCCCAGCGGGCCCCTATGGCATCTTTGCCGGCAGGGACGCGTCCCGGGGCCTGGCCACCTTCTGCCTCGACAGAGACGCCCTTCGCGACGAGTACGACGACCTCTCGGACCTGAACGCCGTGCAGATGGAGAGCGTCCGCGAGTGGGAGATGCAGTTCAAAGGTAGCCGGCCGGCCCCGCTGCCCTTCCTCACCGTCAGGTGGCCGGCGCCCCAAGGGACGAGAGTGTCACCCTGGACGGGACAGCGCCGCCCTGGTGACATAGAGCCAGGTGGCTGGGGAGCTCGGCTCAGGAGCAGGCCCGCGAGGCCGGTGTGCGGGGGCCAGTGTGCGGCGCCCCCGGGCCGGACGGGCTGTCCCGGGTGGGTCGGTGGCAGGTGGCAGGTGGCGTGTGTGACGTGTCGCCCGGCCGGCCGGCCGCGTGTCTTTCAGAGAAGTACGACTACGTGGGCAGACTGCTGAAGCCGGGGGAGGAGCCGGCCGAGTACACGGACGAGGAGGACGCCAGGGAGCACGGCAAGCAGGACTGAGCGCCCTCGGCCGGCCCCGCACACCCGCGCACCCGCGCAGACCATGGCCGGCCGGCCGGCGGCTCACTCGGGCTCCCCCGCTGCAGACGCCCCGCACACCCGGCACATGGCAGAGCAGATGCCGCCGCCACCGCCTTCCCCTCCCCTCCCCTGCCCTCCCTTCCCTTTCCCCTCCCCTCCCCTCCCCTCCCGGGGGACTGAGGGGCCATCTGGGGCCGGAGGCCTGGGGCCTGAGGGCGGGTTTCTGGGGAGCGAGAAAGGCACTGAGGGTGCTTCTCCTCGGTTACTTCTTTGTCTCCTTTCCTTTTTGAAATCAGGCGACCAGACAGGTATTTGCTGCTTGAGAACTCGGCTCACGCGGCCGCGGGGGGCGGGGGGCGCCGGGGGTCCCACACTTCGCTTTGGGCTTTCGTCAGGGGAGAGGGAAGGGGTGTCTGTCCAGACGAGGGCGGCGAGGCAGCCCCGCAGGTGTTCACTGTGCCTTATTTCACTCCTAGACTTGAAGGCTGAGGGAGGGAGCCCCGGGCGAGGGTGCGGGGAGGGAGCCCAGTGTCACTGCCGCTCTGTCCCGGCCACGCGCACCCCGAGCCCCCAGAAGCGGCCCTCTGTCCCGTGCCGAGTGCGGGAGTGCGGGAGCCCGCGGGAGCAAGGCCGCGGATCTGTACATACGGACCTAATAAAGCATGGACGATCTCCACGCTCCCGGGCCTCTCTGGGCTGGGGGAGCCGGGGGACCTGGGGGCGCGGGCGTGGGGACGACTGCCACCGCCACGGAGACTGGTGTGCCGCGGAGACTGGTGTGCCGGGACCGGGACGGGCCAGTGCGGCCGTGGGACTGAGCCCCAGCACCCATGGAGCACCATGCGCAGCACCGGGGGCTCGGGCTGGCGGAGTGGTGCCGAGCCCGGGCCCAGCTCAGGAGCCCCGCACGGGCCAGACCGACCTCCTCGGGGTGGAAGCGGGTCCCGGAAACGCCACCTGGGGGCGACCTGGGGTCCACCTTCCGGAGTGCCCCGCCCCCGCGAGGCTGAGCCCGAGACCCGCAGCCTCTTCCCCAGGAGAACTCGCGGCAGAGGCCGCCCCGACCGGGCTGTCCAGTGCCCTGCGGACAGCGGCAGCTCCGCCTGCTCACTGAGGGTCTGGGCTGCACTGACTTCCCCGGGCGGCTGCGGGGCGGGCGGGCAGCAGGCCAGGTGGGGCGGCGCCTCTCTGGAGGCGCTTCTGGGACACTTGTCCTCGCTGCCCACAGGGACGGCTGGCCCCGCTCCCCAGTCACGTGAACTGGAAGCTCCGTCCAGAGGTTATCAGGGAAAAGTTGCTGGAAGTTCTGGAAGCATCTGAGCCACCCTCTGCTTCTGGGGCAAAGGCTCCCACTGCAAGTCACCCACAGGGACAAAGACAGGGCAGGGACACGGCTAGGCGGCCAGTGCAGGCTGGGGTCCCTGCACGGAGGGGCAGGTGAGGCCTGGGGTCCCTGCCCAGTGGCTATAGTTCCTTTTTTTTTTAATTTCAAAGATTGTATCAAAGATAGAGACAGAAATAGGTGAGCACAGGATGGGGAGGGAGACTCCTGCCCGCTGCCCGGCTGCACGTGAAGCTCCCCCACGGGGTGGTCGGGGCCTCCGTGGGTCCTTGAGCGTGGGAAGTCCTGTACTCTACCGGGTGCATCGCCGCCCGGTTTCTCTCCGCAGCTGTGTCTGCTACTGTTATTTTGCCCAGCCTAGTGCCAGGGAAACATTTCAGCGTGGGAATTACTCGAATCCTGATTTTCTCCACAAAAGAGGATTTACCAGCCACGCTGGACGCAGCCGATTAACTTCTCTGCTGCACCGTCAAGGTGCTCCATGGCCGCAGGAGACAGGAGACGGCACAGCGGGCGGAGCACAGGACTTGCAGGCATGCGGCCCCTGTCAATGCCCAGGACCACACGCATCACAGTGACGTTCGGACTCACTTTCTGAATTATATAAGCAGCTCTTTTCTGATTTATTATTTATTAGGTAGAGGCCCAAGAGAAATCACTCCCTGGCCCCAGTTATGTCTTAACCTCCTCCAGAGCTGTTGTGGGACTTGGCGCAGGACTTGGAGTCCACTGCTCCTGGTGGCCATTTGTCCTTTTTTATTGGACAGGACAGAGAGACTGAGAGGCAGAGAGACACCTGCAGCCCTGCTCCACCACCTGTGAAGTGTCCCCCCTGCAGGTGGGGACTGCAGGCTTGAACCCTGGCCCTTGCTCGTGGTAACAGGTAGGCCCTGCCCGGCACCCTAGCAGGCAGGAGGCCTCGGCGTGGTGCTGGGCCCATGTTGGCTGGTCAGGGGGCCGCAGGGTGTCCACCGCTGAGCGAAGCAGCCAGGCGGGACAGTAAGGGGCCCGGCGTGAGGTCAGTCCCGTCGGGCAGTGTGCGGGTGGCCGGGCGTGGATGCACGTTGCCCACGAGCAAGGCAGGTGCAGTCTTGGGGCCACTTACACGCAGGTCACAGCCCACTGCCTCAGACCACCTGCTCACAGCACATGCACCTGCACACACCTGCACATACAGCCCTGCATGCACACCTGTATACCACCTGCACGCACACCTACACACAGCCCAGTACACACACCTGCATGCACACCTGTACACCACCTGCACTCACTTGCACGCACACCTACACAGCCCAGTACACACACCTGCACACACACTGGCACGCACACCTACATGCACGTACACATGTGCCCAGTACTGGGCTGGGCGCCTGCCGCCCCAGTCTGCCACCTAGTGGCCCTTGCCTGCACTGCGGTCAGGTCAGCGGTGACACGGAGCCAGGGAGGGGCAGGTGACCCCATGGAGGCCAAAGACTCAGGGCAGCCCCGCCGGCAAGGCCAGGAGGCCATTCAGCGTCCAGGTGAAAGCAGACCAGGGTGTGAGCAGAGTCCGCTTTGAAACATAACTCACTTCCTTAAGCTTTTTGCAGAGAAGAATGCCAGCGGCCAGGCAGTGCACACACACCGTGCAGAGACCCGGGCCCGAGCCCCCACTTCCCACCCTCGTGAGTGCTGGAGCAGGTCTGTGGGTGTCTCTTTCCTCTTCCTATTTTTATCTCTGTCAGGAAAAAAAGAAAGTAAAGATAAAAGGCAGCAGGATTGGTAGAGCCCCCCGAGCGGGCACTGAGTCCCCACTGATCAGTGTGTGTGTGTGTGGGGGGGCAGTCGACAGGAAAACGGCAGGAGAGTCTGGTGTGCACCTCCCCACAGAGAAGCCTGGAGGCGGGAGGCAGCCTGCACCCTCCCAGCACCCCGACAGGGAGCAGGGTCCATAGCCACCCTGGGAGTGGGGTCAGGAGGCCGGGCTGCTCTGCGGCCCCTCCCCGCACACGGAAGGGGAATGCCAGCCCGACACTAGGGGTCCACAGCGGGAGACCCCTCCCCACACACGGAAGGGGGATGCAGGCCCGACACTAGGGGTCCACAGCGGGAGACCCCTCCCCGCACACGGAAGGGGGATGCAGGCCCGACACTAGGGGTCCACAGCGGGAGACCCCTCCCCGCACACGGAAGGGGGATGCAGGCCCAATACTGGGGGTCCACAGCGGGAGACCCCTCCCCGCACACGGAAGGGGGATGCCGGCCCGACACTGGGGGTCCACAGCGGGAGACCCCTCCCCATACACAGAAGGGGGATGCCGGCCCGACACTGGGGGTCCACAGCGGGAGACCCCTCCCCGCACACGGAAGGGGAATGCAGGCCCGACACTGGGGGTCCACAGCAGGAGACCCCTCCCCATACACGGAAGGGGAATGCAGGCCCGACACTGGGGGTCCACAGCAGGAGACCCCTCCCCATACACAGAAGGGGAATGCCAGTCCGACACTGGGGGTCCACAGCGGGAGACCCCCATACACGGAAGGGGAATGCAGGCCCGATACTGGGGGTCCACAGCGGGAGACCCCTCCCCGCACACGGAAGGGGGATGCAGCCCTGACACTGGGGGTCCACAGCGGGAGACCCCTCCCCATACACGGAAGGGGAATGCACGCCCAATACTGGGGGTCCACAGCGGAAGACCCCTCCCCATACACAGAAGGGGAATGCAGGCCCGACACTGCGGGTCCACAGTGGGAGACCCCTTCCCCTTACACGGAAGGGGAATGCAGGCCCGACACTGGGGGGGTCCACAGCAGGAGACCCCTCCCCATACACGGAAGGGGAATGCCAGTCCGACACTGGGGGTCCACAGTGGGAGACCCCTCCCCATACACGGAAGGGGAATGCCAGTCCGACACTGGGGGTTCACAGCGGGAGGCCCACTAGAATTGACCCGAGAGCCTTGCACCGCGTGTCTCTCTTTCTTTGAGAATCTCAGTCAGATAGGAGAGGGTCTGGGAGCAGCGCACGCTGGAGCAGATGGGCCCCTCCGGGAGGACCCTCGGGGGCGCAGATGGGCAGCTGGCCGGCGTTGGGGGGCGAGGCCGGGGAGCTGGGTGGGGGTCTGGGTGGGCGCCTCTCCCCCTCGGAGTCGGAGGGAGACGACCGGCTTGCCGGGAGCTGCAAAGGACGGGGGCGGCGGTGTCACCACAAGCCCTCTGCTCTGCGCAGACTGTTCATGGAGGAGAGCCGGAGTTTCCCTCTGCGACAGGTGGGGGCAGGCTGGGGACAGACTCGGGGCTCCGTGACAGGACCGTGCGTTCTCCGCGGTCGGCTCCGGGCTGCCTAACCCACTTTTTATAAGACTGACTGACCAGAGCAGGGGCCAGGCGGTGGCGCACCTGGTTAGGCGCACACATTACAGTGCTCAAGGCCCTGGGTTCGAGCCCCTGCTCCCCACCTGCAGGGGGAAAGCTTCACGAGTGGTGAAGCAGGACTGCAGGTGTCTCTGTCTGTGTCTCTCCCTCTGTCTCCCCCTCCACTCTCAATTTCTGGCTGTTTCTACCCAATAAATAAAGATGCTTAAAATAATTAATAGAGAGACCAGAGCGACACTCTGGCCTGTCCAACACCAGGATTGAACTCAGGGCCTCCTGCCTGTGGATGCAGGGCTCTGCCCATTGCACCACCTCCTGGCCACCTGCCTCAGGCCTGTGCAGTCAGCTGAGTCACAGTCCGCTGTGCACCTGGTCTGACGAGTGGTTTCAAAACCAGACACCGACAGTGTCAGGACAGTGTGGGAGCTGGCGGCGGCTCACCTAGCCAAGCACGCGTGCTCCCATGCGCCAGGACGCGGGCTCAGACCCGCAGCCCCCAGCTGCAGGGAGGAAGCTTCGTGAGCAGTGAAGCAGGGCTGCAGTGGCTCTCTGTCTCTCCCCCTACTTCTTCCTGTCTCTGTCCAATAGATACATACCTGAGTAAATAGAATAGAAGAAAATAAAAAGCCAATCACTGAAGCCAAGAAAGTGGCGGGGGGGGGGGGTGGCGGGGCGAGGAGCCTACCTCCCCCCGGAAGTCCTCCAGCCTCTTGAAGCCATAGAGGTACTCCTGGAGTTTGGGGTCCACACACAGCATCTTGGCCCTCGAGTATTTCAGGTAAGCCCAGAACTTCTCCAAGCCGTACAGCTGTCCTGAGGAGAAGGATGACGGGACAGCGGTCTCGGCCGGCCGCGCCCCGCGCCCAGGCTGGACACTGCGTCCCCTGGCCTGGCCGCACCTGCTGACCTGCCTTTGCCACCGGGGCCCCAGGGCGGGGTGGGGCGGGGACAGCACGGCTCCAACACCCAGCGAGGGCGGGTATCCGGGACCCCAGCCTCCGGGAGTCTGCACGGGCCGCACTCACCCGACTCATAATCCTTCTTGGTCTCCTCCTGAAAATCCTTAAAGATCTCTTCCCGGAACTTCTTCTCCAGCCCATAGCTGTAGAACCTGAACAGGCATTCCAAGCCGTACCTGCAGGAGACAGCCCACCGGGCTCCCCCAGGTCCGCAGGCCGGAGGGCGGGGAGGGGGATGGCCGGGCGCTGGCCGTGGCAGGTACGAGGGACTGCCGGCCCCAGGGTCCCTCTCGCTCGGCCGCCACCACCTCCCAAGCGAGCGTGAAGGGCCCTGCAGTTCCCGGGAGGGGAGGGCCCGGCTGGCAGGGCCAAGGCCACGGCCCCGGGGGGTACAGGGGTGGGGGCGGGGGCGGGGGCCGCTCTCCTCCCCGGGGGCCGCACACCTGTGGTTCTCTTTGGCGTCTTCCCAAGCCAGCTGCCGGAACTCCTCGTACATCTTCTTGTTGAAGTGGTCGCGGAGGAAGAAGGACCAGAAGCGGAACAGCGTGTTCATCTCCTGGGACTGCCCGGCCCCCAGCCATCTTCTCTCTGCAAAGCCGGCACGCGCGGGTGGCGGTGTGGGCGGGAGACTGTGTGCGCGGGGGCTGCAAAGGCCTCTCCTGCCCAAGGCTCTGAGGTCCCAGGTTCAGTCCCCAGCACCGCCATCAGCCAAAGCTGAGCAGGCTCTGGTGTCTCTTAGCAACTAAAACAAATAAAAATGTTTAGAAATGGCAGAACAGGGGAGTCGGGCGGTGGCACAGCGGGTTAAGCGCACGTGGCACAAAGCGCAAGGACCGGTGTAAGGATCCCGGTTCGAGTCCCCGGCTCCCCACCTGCAGGGGAGTCGCTTCCCAGGCGGTGAAGCAGGTCTGCAGGTGTCTGTCTTTCTCTCCCCCTCTCTCTCTGTCTTCCCCTCCTCTCTCCATTTCTCTCTGTCCTATCCAACAACCACATCAATAATAACAACAATAATAACCACAACAACAGTAAAACACAAGGGCAACAAAAGGGAAAATAAATAAAAATAATGTGAGTGGTGTGTGGGATAGCCTGAGCTCCCGAGTCCAGTCCCCACAGAGCCTGCTTCCCTCCTCTCTTTCTTATTAGTAAATCTTTAGAGAGTGGGGGGCTGGAGAGACAGCACAGGCTTCTGCACACAGACCCCCTGCCTGAGGCTCTGAGGCCCCAGGCTCCGTCCCCAGCACCACCAGCAGCCCCGGCTCAGCAGGGCTCTGGCCCACTCCCTCATTCAAATAAATATTCTTTTTTTTTTTTTTTAAACAGAGCCCTGCTCAACTCTGGCTTCCGCCGGTGCTGGGGATGGAACTTGGGGCTTTGGAGGCTCAGGCAGGCAGGAGAGTCTCTTTGCACAACCATGATGCTGTCTGCCCCTGCAAAGCAAGAATTTTTGTATGAAATCAAAAATGCTGGTCCTGGAAGTGGCGCAGCGGATAAGGTGTGGGTCCCCGTGTCTCATAATAAATCAAAACCGAGGTGGGTGAGGGAGGCCCCAGGCCACCTGGGCTCCTGCTGGGGACAGTGAGGACGCCCGCTTTCCCGGCGCCCAGCCTGGCGTGGGGCACGGGATGGGCAGGTGGGAGGTCCCGGGGCCTCGCCCCCACCCCAGGCCCGGGCCGGGCCGGCTCACCGCTCAGACAGCGGCGGTGGTACTTGTGGTAAACCTGCTGCGTGAAGCCGTTCTCCTTCAAGAGCTCGTGAGAGGGGTGCTGCAGCCTGGGGAGCGGGGCGGGGGCGCAGCCAGAGCCCCCCGCCAGCGCCCAGGACCCGGAACCGCTGCGGGAGGAAGCAGGCCGTTAGCCGGACCCACGCACACGCGGAGCTGCCGGCCCAGACGCCGGACGCCAGACGCAGGGCCTGTGGGCACAGCAGCTTTGTCCTGGGGGCACTGCCGGGCAGTAGTGGCTGGGTGCTCTCGCAGGCTCCAGGCTCCCTCTCAGCTCTAGTCTCTCTCTCTCTGTCTCTCTCTCTCAGGCTCAAGGCTCTATTCTCTCTCTCTCTCCCTTCCTCTCTCAGGCTCTAGTCTCATCTCCCCTCTCTCTCTCTCTCTCTCTCAGGCTCTAGTCTCATCTCCTCTCTCTCTCTCAGACTCTAGTCTCATCTCCCCTCTCTCTCTCTCTCTCTCTCTCTCTCAGGCTCTAGTCTCATCTCCTCTCTCTCTCTCAGGCTCTAGTCTCATCTCCCCTCTCTCTCTCTCTCTCTCTCTCTCTCTCAGGCTCTAGTCTCATCTCCTCTCTCTCTCTCTCTCAGGCTCTAGTCTCATCTCCCCTCTCTCTCTCTCAGGCTCTAGTCTCATCTTCTCTCTCTCTCTCAGGCTCTAGTCTCATCTCCCCTCTCTCTCTCTCTCAGGCTCTAGTCTCATCTCCCTTCTCTCTCTCTCAGGCTCTAGTCTCATCTCCCTTCTCTCTCTCTCAGGCTCTAGTCTCATCTCCCTTCTCTCTCTCTCAGGCTCTAGTCTCATCTCCCTTCTCTCTCTCTCAGGCTCTAGTCTCATCTCCCCCCTCTCTCTCAGGCTCTAGTCTCGTCTCCTCTCTCTCTCTCTCTCAGGCTCTAGTCTCCTCTCTCTCTCTCAGGCTCTAGTCTCATCTCCCCTCTCTCAGGCTCTAGTCTCATCTCCCCTCTCTCTCAGGCTCTAGTCTCATCTCCTCTCTCTCTCTCAGGCTCTAGTCTCGTCTCCTCTCTCTCTCTCAGGCTCTAGTCTCATCTCCCCTCTTTCTCTCTCAGGCCTAATTTTCTCTGTCCGTCCAAATTAAAACAATAAAAAAAGAAAAGGAAAAATGGCCCCAGGACGGTAGAGTTGCAGTCCCGGCACTGAGTCCCGCAGTAACCTGGTGGCAAGAAACATAATAATAATGTTCGTCAAGAGAGACACCTACAGCATTGCTCCAGCTCCCCCTCCACAAACTTGGGGGCCGGGGGTTTGAACCTGGTAACATGTGTGCACTGCATAGTTGCACCAAACTTCCTCTTAGTGCCTGGGATGGAGCCCAGGGCACATGTCCTGCCGGGTCTCCGCCTGGTGAAGCTTTGCCACACAGGAACGGGCTCGGCTCTGGGCTCTGGCGTCGGGGCTGGTGTGGCCTCTGGGCTCCAGGCTGCGGCTGAGCTCTGTGCTCCGGGCACCGGGCACCGGGCAGTGCTCTCTCACACCCGAGGCCTCTGGGCTCCGCGCTGTGGGCACTAGGCGGGTTGGGGGCTCTGCTCATGGCTCTGCTCTGTGGCAGGGACCAGTCTTTTGGCTCTAGACTAGCTCACAGGCTCTGGGGACGGGGCTGGTTTCTGGGTGCCTTCGGATCCAGCTGAAGTGCGACTAGTGGGAACAGGACTCCTCTCTCCAGGATCTCAGACTCCCTGCTCCATTTCTGAACATCTTTCCTTTTTTATTTATTTATTTTTTTTTTGGCCTCCAGGGTTATGGGCCCATTGCCTGCACCACGAACCCATTGCTCCCGGAAGCCATTTTTTCCCCTTTTGTTGCCCTTGTTATTTTATTGTTGTAGTTATTGTTGTTGTTACTGATGTTGTCGTTGTTGGGTAGGACAGAGAGAAATGGAGAGAGGAGGGGAAGACAGAGAGAGGGGGAGAGAAAGACAGACACCTGCAGACCTGCTTCACCGCCCGTGAAGCGACTCCCCTGCAGGTGGGGAGCCGGGGGCTACCGCCCGACCCCCTTAATTTTTCTTTTTATATTGCGGGCCAGGTGCTGGCGCACCTGATTGAGCACACACATCACAATGTGCAAGGACCCAGGTTCAAGTCCTGGTCCCCACCTTCAGGGGGAAAGTTTTGCTGTGAGTGGCAAAGCAGTGTTGCAGGTGTCTGTCTGTCTCCTTCAGTATCTCCCCCTTCCCTTTCAATCTCAAGCTGTATCTATCAAATAAAAAAGATAGTGAAGAAAAAAAATTCTATTTATTATTGCACAGGGACAGAAATAGACAGGGGTGGAGGAGACACCTGCAGCCCTGCTTCACCACTCGTGAAGCTTTCCCTCTGCAGGTGAGAACCAGGAGGAGCTTGAACCCGGGTCCTTGCGCACTGTGAGTGCTTAACCAGGTGCGCCACCGCCTGGCCCCCTGAACACCTTCCTCTGCCTCCTGCTCTCTCCTCCCGTCAAGCCCAGGCCTTCCCCACGCAGTCCCCAGCACCCTCCTCTGCCCACATCCTGCGGTCTCTCGGCACCATCCTCCTGCCCCCCTGAGCTGGAGTCACTCTGCAGGGCGTGGCAGCGGGCAGAACGGTGCCCTGGTGGCTGACAGACGGCCAGCTGGCGCAGGGTGGGAGGATGTTGGGCACTGCCAGCGCAGCCTGGGCCACCAGGAACTGTCAGTGTCCTACTGTGCGTGACAGACAGGCGGAAGCCGCGTGGTGCCGGTGAGAAAGTTTCCTGGCTGTTGGGGGGCCGGGAGCGGGCGGGCAGGCTCGGGCGTGTCCAGCCAGGGCGCCGCCCCGATGCAGGGAGCACACAGGGGCTGCGTGCAGGGTCCCCGTGGCAAAGGGCAGCTCCTGGCCACTGCAGTGTCCCCATAGGGCCCACTTCCCTCCATGCCACCCCCCGGCCCAGAGCACGGGACACGACACCTGCTGGGGGCAGTCCGGGACCCCGGAGCTCTGGCGTCCATGGGCCACATGCCAGGCTACAGAGGCGCGGGGTCCTGGCGCTGGTCCTCGCTTCCGGTGGCTTCCGGGGAGACCTCCAGATTGGCACTGGAGGCCGGGAGGCTCCCGCCAAGTCCCACCCCCGCTGGCCCCAGGCGTCCGGCTGCAGGGGACATTGTGAAGTCACAGACTGTAGCCCCGCCGCCCATCTGCCCAGGAGGCCAGGCCCCATGCGGCTCACAGGCTGAGCGAGGGCTGGTTATCCCTCAGAAGCGGGTGGCCACCCGTGGTGTGTGCTCTGGGGGCCCAGCTTCCACACACTCGAGGGCATAGGCGCAAGGCTACAGCAGCTGGCGCACGCAGCCCCCTTCCAGCAGGCAGAGGCAGCTGGGCCTCCTGTCCTCACTGAGCCTCCCCCCCACCCCCCTCCCTGGGCTTCCCACCAGGCACCAAGAGCAGCGAGGCCACGTCTGGGCAGCAAGGCTGCACCCGGGAGCTCAGGAGACGCTGCGTGCCCCCCACCCAGGTGGAGTGGCGTCCCTGGTCAAGCGCAGACAGACATCCCGTGTAAACTAGTCCTGTAACGTCGGTATTGTTGGATCTGGATACATTAAGATATATTTTTCAATTTCTCTTCTTAAAATTGTTTAAGGAAGTTGGGCAGTAGCGCAGCGGGTTAAGCGCACGTGGCGCAAAGCACAAGGACCGGCGTAAGGATCCCGGTTCGAGCCCCCGGCTCCCCATCTGCAGGGGAGTCGCTTCCCAGGCGGTGAAGCAGGTCTGCAGGTGTCTGTCTTTCTCTCCCCCTCTCTCTCTGTCTTCCCCTCCTCCATTTCTCTCTGTCCTATCCAACAATGACGACATCAATAACTACAACAATAAGCAAGGGAAACAAAAGGGAAAATAAATTTAAAAAAACATAAAGGATTAACTTTTAAATCTTTATTGGGTAGAGACAGCCAGAAATCAAGCGGAAAGGGGGAGAGAGGGAGAGAGACACAGGCAGCCCTGCCTCACCACTTGTGAAGCTTCCCCCCAACAGGTGGGGACCAGGGCCTTGAACTCAGGTCCTTCCACACTGTGACACATGCGCTCAACCAAGTGCACCACCACCTGGCCCCTACTTTTAATTTCTTAAAGATTCCTGTTTGTTTACTGAGAGAGACACGAGGGAGGGAGATAGAGACGGAGAGACAGGGACACCTGCAGACCTGCTTCACCACTTGCAGCACCTGTGCTTAACCCACGGTGCTACCGCCTGCCTCCTGCCTCCTCACCACCTGCAGAGCCCCCCCATGGGTGGGGACCAGGCGCTTGAACCAGGGTGCTTGTGCAAGGTAACACATGTGGTCAACCAGGTGCACTACCCGGCCCCTAAGCTATTTTAAGCACTAAAATGAGTCCATCTGCCTTGTGGCTCCTAGAATCTTAGACTCAGCAGGGCACAGTCTTGGGCGTGGGTGTGGGACTGTGCAGCCTCGCAACCCGTAGTCCAGTCTCCACACAAAAAATGAGCAGTTCAGGAGTCGGGCGGTAGCGCAGTGGGTTAAGCACAGGTGGCGCAAAGCACAAGGACCAGCATGAGGATCCCGGTTCGAGCCCCCGGCTCCCCACCTGCAGGGGAGTCGCTTCACAGGCGGTGAAGCAGGTCTGCAGGTGTCTGTCTTTCTCTCCCCCTCTCTCTCTGTCTTCCCCTCCTCTCTCCATTTCTCTCTGTCCTATCCAACAACAACAACAATAATAACTATAACAATAAAACAAGGGCAACAAAGGGAATAAATAAAATATTTAAAAAATAATTTTAAAAAAAGAGCAGTTCTCCCATGTCCGGGTGTCGCAGACTGACACCATGGCTGCTGGACAGCTGGTGTCTCCAGGTTCATGTTCTTTAAATTCTTTTATTATCATTATTATTGCCTCCAGGGTTATTTCTGGGGCTCGGTGCCCACACCATGAATCCACTGTTCCTGGAGGCTATTTTTTTCCTTGTTTTTTTTTATCATTGTTGTGGTTATTATTGTTATTGGTGTCATCATTGTTGGATAGGACAGAATTGGAGAGAGGAGGGGAAGACAGAGAGGGAGAGAGAAAGACAGACACCTGCAGACCTGCTTCACCGCCTGTGAAGCGACTCCCCTGCAGGTGGGGAGCCAGGGGCTCGAACCGGGATCGTTTATGACGGTCATTGTGCTTAACCCACTGCGCCACCGCCCGAGTCCCAGGTTCATGTTCTTTACAAGAAGCTAGAGCAGCGCCCTGCACACAGGCGCCAGGAGCTGAGCGGGACCTCAGGCCTGCAAGTCCTGTTGTCCACCAACCTGCTTCCCAGCCCACACCTTTCCCATGAGCACCAATGGGGCCTGAGCCTCCAGGAATCAGGGCTGCGGCCTCCTCACGGAAAGCCGTGTGGGCCGGGGCGCTGCTCCGTGGGGCCCCAAGGCTGAGCCCCAGCCAGGGACCCCCAGCGGCCCTCTCCCGGGAACCCAGCTTTAGAGATGCAGTGTTCAAACAGGCCAGGCGGTGGCACTACGGGCAGAGGGCCTGGCTTGCAAGGCAGGTGCCAGTGACGCTGGGTTCCCAGCCTCTTCCTTCCACTAAAAGATCGACGGCACGTGGGTCGTTCATTCAAACCCCCTCCCCGCCCGTCAACTGGAAGCGAGCTGTGCTCTGGGTTAAGCAATGAGGTTGAAACGGACAGACTGGGCCAGGTGGTGGCGCACCTGGTTGAGCACACAAGCTCACGGAGCCGGGTCCGAGCCCCGTCCCCACCCGCAGGGGGAAAGATTTGCGAGCGGTGAGGCAGGGCTGCGGGTGTCTCTCTCCGACACATAAGTGAAGACAAGACACATTTAAAAATAAATTGACTGTATTAAAAAAAGATGAAGAGGCAGGGTGGCCTAGCTCAGTGCGGAGGCCAGTTCCCACATCAAACTGGCTCCACCCCCAGCATTCATGCTTCAGAAAGACTGAGCACTGTCACCCCAGAAGCCAGGAGCACCAGCCAATCCACTGAGCAGGGCCGCGGGTAACGGTCAATAGCGGTCCCGTACCTGAAGGATGTCGGCACTATTTCAACACACAAACTCCGGCTTTAAACACCGCCACTTGGCTTTATATCATCTCTAGACGCTAAATTTAAACAACACCTCTGCTTTTTTCTTTTTCACCAGGGCCCTGCTCAGCCCTGGTTTACGGTGATGCAGGGGATTGAACCTGGGACTTCGGAGTCTCCTGCATGAGTCTCTTTGCATAACCGTTTGGCTGTCTGCCTCCAACTGCCTCTACATTTTAATGAGCGCTTTGCTGTCCTTGGTCTAGAACTCGGGCAAAACGTGGCTTCTGGTGGTGGCCTCATTGGCCAGGGCCACTGGGCACTGAGCTAAGCAGAGGCCGACTCGTCAACACTGGACAGAATGTCCCCCGTCTCCAGATGTGACTCACGGCACACAGCAGACGCCTGGGACCTCGCCACTCATGTCGGGGGCTCTGAACGGGAGTCGCTTGGGGTGCGGTGCCCCAGGACGCTCCTCCCACCCAGTTTCAAGGACACCAGGCCCACGGGTTGTCAGACAATCATCAGGGGTGGCCCTCGGCGTCCAGAGCCAAAGCGGGACACACGGGGTGGCCCAGAGCTGACCCCCGACGGGGCAGTAGAGGCCTGCGCCGCACGGCCTTGCCCGGCCTCCTGGTGCGCTGGGGGGAGGGGGTCTGACAGGGACGGCGCTGGTGGAAGCTTCCCTCCCCAGAGACGCGCACCCAGGTGCAGGCCCAGGTCCGAGCCCCAGCACTGCAGGGAGAAACCAAAGCACTGGGGAAGCTGCGGCACCCGGCCCCTTGTCTCCCTCAGCCCGAGTGGAAGCGCGGAGACCTGCGGGGCCCCAGCTCTGGAAACAGCCCCCACGGCCTCCACCACAGGTGGGCGCCACGCAGACGCCCGCTGGAGCTGATTTTCTCACCGGGGGAGGCCTGGAGGGGCGGCGGGCGCTGTGGGCGTCCTACCCCTGAGCGAGGCGGGGCACAGCTGCTTTTTCCTGGCAATTTTATTAATAATGCAAACAGCAGAGACCGGGTGCCGTGCCAGCTGTGTCCTCGGTGCCTGCTCACAGGCAGCTCCAGAACTTCACCCTGGGTCCCGTTTATACAATAAATTAACTTAAATTATCAGACATCACATACATTTCCTCTCTTGTAATAAATCTCTAAAAATATGTCCCTTTGCTTCGACCTGACAAACGCCCGGCGGGTGGTGGTGGTGGTGGTGGCCGGGCTGCCACGGGGCGCCGAGGGCCGGGCACGGGCTCCCCGCTGCGGCCAGCAGCGCCCCCAGTCGCAGCTCTCCGTGTCCGTGGGGCAGCCCGGCTATCTGTCTGTCTCGTGTCCGTCCCACGGGCGGCCTCTGCCGGGTGGGAGCACGTCCGTGGGCTCCTTCGTAGCTCCGGGGCTGGCGCGGCCCCAGCCAGTGCCCACGCAGGGCAGGGCGTGTCAGCAGATCCTCACCCTGACTGAGAGAGGCAGGCGGGGAGCCGGGACGGCCGCCTGGCCCCTCCGCGAGCCCCGACGCCCCGCGCCCTGCCTGCGGGCTGGCGCCCTGTCTTCTGCTCAGGAAATCGGAGGGAGGGGAGCAGCCCAGCCTGCCGGGGACCAGGCTGCCCACAGGGGCGGGGCGGCACCCCAGAGCTGTCTCGGGCCCTCCCCCCACCCCTCCCATGGCTTCCCCCGCCTCGAGGGCTTGCTGGAGGCTCTGACACGCAAGGTATCACTGCTTCTCAAACTCCTTTTCTCTTTCCTCGGAGACCTAAAGACACGTGCGGGGGGCTCCCAGGCAGTGGCGGGGGCTCAAACCCAGGCCCCCCGTGGGTGTGCAGCCTGCGCTGCCTGGTGAGCCCTTGTGGAGGGTGGGGAGCCCTCTAGGGGCCCTGCTGCCCCCGGGTGCCTGCCAAGCGGCCTGCCCGGGAGAGGCCGTTACCTGAGTGGGCGCGGAAGGCCTGGCCGGGCACGAACTCGGGGCAGTCAATGAGCTGGGAGAAGTCGGGGTGGCCGGCGCTGCGGACGGGGGGCCCGGGGATGGGCCATTTCTCGGGCTCCACCCTCCTCCTCATCTTCTCCTCCACGATCTCCACCTCCGTGCTGTCCTTCAGCGCCTGGACAGAGGCCTCTGTGAGCCGCCCGCCCGCCTGCCCGCCCGTCCTCTCGTCACGCACACCGTGCGCCCTGCCCCCTCTGTGCGGAGACCCCTCACCTCCAAGATGAGGCCCAGGTTGGTGGTGAGCGCCTGCACGCGGTGGAAGCCCGCGATGAGCGAGATGGGCAGGAAGCCGTGAGGGTCCATCTTCCTCCGCAGGAAGAAGTCGCGCTCCAGGTTCTCCGTGCTGAAGTAGTACTCTCTGCGGAGGAGGCGACAGCGGGTCCGGGGCCGCCCCAGGGCCACCCCACACGAGGGCTGAACACAGGCTTCAGGGGGCCGGGCAGGGCCGTACTCAGCGGGGTGCGTCAAGTGCCAGGACAGGGGTTCGAGCCCTCCTGCACGAGGGGTGAAGCGGGGCTGCAGGGGTCTCTCTGGCTCGCTCTCTAAGATTGTTTATTCGTGAGAAAGAGAGGAAGGGAGAAAGAACCAGACATCACTCTGGTCCATGTGCCGCCGGGGATCGAACTCAGGACCTCATGCTTGGAAGTCTCACGCTACATCCCCTGCCACCTCACGGACCACCTCCCTCTGCCCCTCCTTGTAAAACTTGTAAAAGGTTTTCAGGGGCCGGGCGGTGGTGCACCTGGCTGAGCGCGCATGTTGCCGTGCACAAGGCCCCGGGTTCAAGCCCCGAGTCCCCACCTGCAGGGGGAAAGCTTCTCGAGTGGTGGAGCAGGGCTGCGGTGTCTCTCTCCCTATCTTCCCCTCCCCTCTTGATTTCTGGCTGTCTCTATCCAGTACATAAGTAAAGATGATGTTTTTTAAAAGTCTTCCATGCCTGGGGGTCAGGCAGTAGCGCAGGCACCGGCGTAAGGATCCCGGTTCGAGCCCCCGGCTCCCCACCTGCAGGGGAGTCGCTTCACAGGCGGTGAAGCAGGTCTGCAGGTGTCTGTCTTTCTCTCCCCCTCTCTGTCTTCCCCTCCTCTCTCCATTTCTCTCTGTCCTATCCAACAAGGACGACATCAATAGCCACAATAATAATAACTACCAAAACAATACAAACAAGGGCAACAAAAAGGAAAATAATAAAGAAATGAAGCAAGTCTTTCACGCCTGAAGCACCGCGGTCCCAGGTTCACCCCCGGCCTTGACCTTGCCGGCAGTCACCCGCAAGGATGCACAGCTGAGTGAGCCGAGGGGCTCATCCCGCCACCCCAGGGCTGCCTGCGCCCCGCACTCACATCTGGCGGCGGATGTAGCCCTTGAGCAGCGCCTCCTCCACGGGGTACACCTGCAGGCCGCGCCCGTCGTCGTAGTAGTACAGCACGCCGCCGCCCGCACCCACGGGCTCCTCGGGCCGCTGCGCCTGCTCCCCCTGCTCCCGGGGGCCGGGCGCGTCCCAGCTCACTGCGGGGGTGGGGGCAGCCAATTCACCCTGCGACCCCCCCCACGGGCCCACTCCACCTTCAAGGGGTCTCCGACCCCACCTCACGGGGTCTCCTACCCTCACCTTCAAGGGGTCTCCGACCCCACCTCACGGGGTCTCCTCGCCCCACCTCACGGGGTCTCCTACACTCACCTTCAAGGGGTCTCATCCCCAACCTCAAGGGGTCTCCTCCCCCACCTCACGGAGTCTCCTATCCCACCTTCAAGGCGTCTCCTACCCCCACCTCACGGGGTCTCCTCCCCCACCTCACGGGGTCTCTTATCCCACCTTCATGGGGTCTCCTCCCCCACCTCACGGGGTCTCTTATCCCACCTTCATGGGGTCTCCTACCCCACCTCCATGGGGTCTCCTACCCCACCTCACGGGGTCCCCTACCCCCACCTCACGAGGTCTCCTCCCCCATCTTCAAGGGGTCTCCTACCCCCACCTCACGGGGTCTCCTCCCCCCATCTTCATGGGGTCTCCTACCCCACCTCACGGAGTCTCCTCCCCCACGTTCAAGGGGTCTCCTCCCCCACGTTCAAGGGGTCTCCTACCCCACGTTCAAGGGGTCTCCTATCCCACCTTCATGGGGTCTCCTACCCCACCTCACGGGGTCTCCATCTTCAAGGGGTCTCCTCCCCCACCTCACGGGGTCTCCTCCCACTTGAAGCCCCCACCCCCTCACGGGACCCCAGGTGCCCTAGGCCCACCGCATAGGGTCCTCCGGGGTCCCCCAGTCCTCACCTCGCGGGCATCCCCGGCCCCGGCCTCGCCCCCGGCCTCGCCCCCGGCCTCGGCCCCGGAAGCCCCCGCGCACGGTGCCCCCCTCGCTGCGCACGCTGGACACCTCGTCCTGGTCCTCCCGCCGCTCCCGGTCCCGCCGCCAGCCTGGAGGGAGAGGGGGGAGAGGGGCGTCAGCGGGCACCGACTGGGGAGGCTCCGGCCCAGTCCCCGTCCTAACCTGTCCTGCCTTGTCTGGCGGCGGGAACTGGCACTGCGCCCCTCACTGCCAGGTTCTGGGTTCGAGTCTGGCACCCGAGGGTCTCTATGCAAGGAGCCTATGGCCCGGTGTCTCTCCCTCATCAGTGAGCAGCCCCGAGGGCCAACACCCAGGCGGCGCCATGGGCCTATGGGTGGCCTCCTTGGCGTGGGGTCACCCCAGGCCTGCCCCCCGATCTCTCGGAACACAGAGTGGGCAGCTGGACCCATTCAGCAACACCAAATCAAACGTCTTTAAAGATGGATTGCAGGGGCAAGTGGTGGCAGACCCGGCTAGGCGCACATTACCAAGAGCAAGGCCCTGGGTTCTAGCCCCACTCCCCACTTGCAGGGAGGACGCTTCACAAATGGTGAAACAGGCCTGCAAATGTCGGGGTCTCTCTCTCTCTCTCACTGCCACTTCCCCTCAGTTTATCTATCCAAAGCAATAAAACTGAAAACATGAACTACAAGGAGAGGGAGAGGACGGACACCCAGGGCCTGGGGCCTGCAGGCAGACAGAACTTCCGTGAGCAGGTGAGGGAGGGCAGGTGACAGGCCCGAGGAGGAAGTCCCACGCAGGCAGGTCCCCACCGGCGGAGGGACGGGAGGGTGGTCTGCGCAGAGGGGGCAGGGGAGGAGCCCGAGGGCTCGGTCCGCCCTGTTGATGGGGTCTTACCACGGGGCTCGCCCCTCCGGCCGGGGTGCGGGGGCCGGGGGGCCTCTGGTTGTCCTCTGAGGCTCCCACGAGAGCCGGGCCGCTCCTGGCTGTCGGGGGGGAGGCCCTGCAGCAGCAGCGGGACCCAGCGCTGCTTTGTGGCTGTGGGGACAAGGGGGCCGGCGGGTCAGCTCTCTGGGAGGACCCCCACCTCCACCCCTTATTTGGGGACCAGGTAGTGGTGCACATGCTGCCATGCCCAAGGACCCAGGTTCAAGGCCCTGGTCCCCACCTGCAGAGGGGAAACTTCACGAGTGAAGCAGGGCTGCAGGTGTCTCTCTCTCGCCTCCAGGGTTATCACTGGGGCTCGGTGCCTGCATTACGAACCCTCTGCTCCTAGTGGCCATTTTCTTCCATTTTTTGGGATAGAGAGAAATCAAGAAAGGAGGGAAAGGAAGACAGAGAGGGAGAAAGACAGACACCTGCAGACCTGCTTCACCGCTTGTGAAGCGATCCCCCTGCAGGTGGGGGGCCAGGGGCTCGAACCGGGATCTTTGCGCCGGTCCTTGAGCTTCGCGCCACGTGCATTTAACCCGCTGCGCCACAGCCCGGCCCCCTCTCTCCCTCTCCATCTCCCCTTCCCTCTGGATCGCTGGCTGTCTCTACCCACTGAATAAATAAGTAAATGTAATGTTAATTGCTCCAACATTGGCTTCCACACCTGTGTATGTGGGCACGGTGCCCCTCGGCCGCCTCCCCGCAGTGAGGGGCACCTCCCCTCCCCCAGCCCGCTCACACCACAGGCACTGACAGCACCCCAGGGCCAAGAACAGACCGGCCAACCTCCTGGGACGCCCCCCACCTTCTCAGTCTCCCGAACGAGGTCCAAGCGGAAGCCCGCTGCTAACCTCAGAGACACCGCAGCAGCTCGCAGCTCCCCCAGTGGTGCTGGGGTCTTGAACCCAGGGCCCCAGGCGCACAGACCGAGCCCCCAGCCCGCCGTGGGAATCAAAGAGCCAGAGCTGCTGTCCCTGGCAACCCCCTTCTAACTGAGGAAGCCAAGAGCAGGCGAGGAGCCCCACTTCCGATGGCCAGCACAACCAAAGTGATGCCCGGCCCCTCCTGCCTCGGCCCTGCGCCACCCGCCGCCCCCGCGTGAGGCCTGACCTCGCTTGCGCTGCCCGCTGGCCTGGGCCTCGTCCTCGCTGGCGTTGTCTGTGGCGCCGTCCCGGCCCTCCCCGCTGCTTTTCTTCTCCGGCTTGTCGTCCTTGTCCTTCCTGCCCGCGGGCTTCTTGCTCCCTTGGCCGGCGCCTAGACCCTGTGAGGAGATGGCGGCCTCTGTGAGCGGGGGCGCCGGCTGGGGACAGAGAGGAACAAGCAACCTTCACCCAGGTGGAGGCTGGGGAGGGACAAGCCAGCCACATGCACGGAGTTAAGAGTCACGGAGGGGGAGCCGGGCGGTAGCGCAGGTGGCACAAAGCGTAAGGACCTGAGTAAGGATCCCGGTTCGAGCCCCTGGCGGTGAAGCAGGTCTGCAGGTGTCTGTCTTTCTCTCCCCCCTGTCTTCCCCTCCTCTCTCCATTTCTCTCTGTCCTATCCAGCAACAACGATACCAGTAACAACAACAATAATAACTACAATGATAAAAAACAAGAGCAAAAGGTAATAAATAAAAACATTAAAAAAAAAAAGTCATGGAGAAGAACACCTGCCCTGCAAGCAAGCCACAGCGGGACTGCCACCTCTGCTTGGTCACCACTGGGTTTTCACTGCTCCAAGCCGGATTCCCCTGCACACAGAAAATAGAAGGGCCAGGGAGCCAGGTGGTACGTAGCGCAGAGGGTTAAGGGCACGTGGCGCAAAGCACAAGGACCGGCACAAGGATCCCGGTTCGAGCCCCCAGCTCCCCACCAGCGGGGGAGTCGCTTCACAGGCGGGGAAGCAGGTCTGCAGGTGTCTGTCTTTCTCTCCCCCTCTCTGTCTTCCCCTCCTCTCTCCATTTCTCTCTGTCCTATCCAACAACGAATTGCGTCAACAAGGGCAATAATAATAACCACAACGAAGCTACAACAAGGGCAACAAAAGGGGGAAAAAATGGCCTCCAGGAGCGGTGGATTCATGGTGCAGGCACCGAGCCCAGCAATAAGCCTGGAGGAAGAAAAAAAAAAAAAGGATGGGGTAAATAGCATAATGGTTCTGCAAACAGACTGCCAAGCCTGAGGCTCCAAAGTCCCAGGTTCAATCCCCTGCACCACCATAAGTCAGAGCTGAACAGTGCGCTGGTAAAAAAAAAAAAAAGAGAGAGAGAGAAAAAAATCTTTAAAAAAAACTAGAGGGGTGGGTGGTGGTGCACCTGGCTGGTTCAAGTGCATATGATATGAAGCACAAGGATCTGGGTTTGAGCCCCCAGACCTCCACCTGCAGGGGGGACACTTCACAAGCGGTGAGGCAGGTTTGCCGGTGTCTTTCTCTCTCCCTCTCAATTTCTCTGTCCTGTCCAATAAAATGGGGGAAATGGCTGGCAGGAGCAGTGGCTTCACAGTGCCGGCACCAAGCCCAGCCCCAGCCCCAGCGAGACCCTGGAGGCAATTAAAAAAATCTTTAAAAAGACAGAGACCAGGGCAGGGGTAGATAGCATAATGGTCATGCAAACAGACTCTCATGCCTGAGGCTCTGTCAAGTCCCAGGTTCAATGCTCCGCACCACCATAAGCCAGAGCTGAGCAGGGCTCTGCTGAAAAAAATAAAGTGACAACATAAAAAAAGAGAGAGACCAGGGCTGGGCAGTGGAACACCTGTTACCAGGCACAAGGACTGGGGTTCAAACCCCCAACCCCCACCTGCCTGGGGGAAGCTTCATGAGCAGCGAAGCAGGCTTCAGGGTCTTCCCCATTCTCTCTCTTGTCTAAAGCCTTTTACATTTTAATTACATTAATTTATTTATTGGATAGACAGAGCCAGAAATCCAAAGAGGAGTAGGGAAACACCAGCAACCCTGCTTCAACACTTGTGAAGCTTCCCTCCTGCAAGTGGGGACCTGGGGCTTGAACCCAGGACCTTTGCACACTGTAATGTATGCACTTAACCAGGTGCACCACTGCCTAACTCCCTTTCTCTTTTTGAATTTTTCTCTTTAATAATTTTTAAAAATATTTTTGAATTATCTTTTATTATTTATTGGAATAGAGACAGCCAGATATAGAGAGGGAAGGGGGTGATAGAGAGGGAGAGACACACACCTGCAGCCCTGCTTCACCACTTACAAAGCTTTCCCCCTGCAGATGGGGACCGGGGGCTTGAACTCAGGTCCTTGTGCATTGTAACATGTGTGCTCAACCAGGTGTGCCACCACCCGGCCCCTCTTTAAATAATTTATAATTATCTTAATGAGAAAGAGAGAGCTAAAGAAAGACTGCTCAGCTCTGGCTGATGGTGGTACTTGGGATTGAACCTGGGACCTGAGAGCCTCAGGCACAAGAGTCTGTTTGCAGAACCATGATGCTGACTGACTCCCGAGCTCTTTCCAATACATAGGACATATATTAAAAAAGAGAAAGAGCAGCCCACAGAGGGGCTGGCAACCCTGGGTCCTGTTTGCTTCTCCGGAACCAAAGCCTCACACTGTGGTGGTGCGTCTGCGTCTGACTGAGCACACACGCCATATTGTGTAAGGACCCAGGTTTAAGGCCCAGTCTCCACCCGCAGAGGGGGAAGCTTTGTGAGTGGTGAAGCAGGGTTGCGGGTGTCTCTATCTCTCTCCCTATCTCCCCCCATCAACCTGTCTCTATCCAATAAATAAAAATAATGAAGATTATTAAAAGAGAGATTCACCGGAGGTTCCCAGGGCACTCTCACGTGGTGCCAAGACTGAGCCTGGGGCACATGCCTGGCCAGGCAGGGGCTCTGCCCAGCGGGCTGTCTCTGGCCCATGTGAGTGACTTGGAAGGAAGCCCAGGAGCAGACAGACTCCTGTGCCAGGGCAGTCTAGAAGCGTGTCCAGGACTCTGCTCGTGTTAAGACTGACCCCCATGTATGCACGTGTGGGCGCCAGCAGTGACACAGCAAAGTGTGTGTGGTGTGGGGGAGGGGGGAGGAGGCACAACCAGCACCCCCAGAGGTCTATCAGCCTCAGTGTGCCTTCACCCTGGCAGGCAGGCAGGCACCCAGGCGTCCACCTCCACCCACCCCCAAAAGGAGGAGGGCCCCGCTGGTCTGGTCAATTCAATTTTCTCAACCAGCTGTGCATGCATGCAGGGGTGGGGCGGGGGCAGGGGCAGAGAAATACTCACGCCTGTGTTCACCAGCTCACTGGGGGTCGGCCAGTTCGCCATGTCGCTGAAGTCACTGGCCTAAGAAACGGTAAGAAAGCGTCATGTCTGTGGGGTCAGGGTTATGCGCACATGTCACCATGTGCAAGGCTGCGGGTTTGAGCCCCGGTCCCCACCTGCTGGGGGAAGCTTCATGAGTGGTGAAGCCGGGATGGAGGTCTCTCTCCTTCCTCCTCCCTCAACTTCTGTGTCTATCCAAAATATATAAGGAAAATATTTTTATACTTTCTGAAAAGGAAAGCAGTTTTAAAACATCTCCCTTTGGGTGGGGCATAGATAGGATAATGCTTATGCAAACAGACTCTCATGCCTGAGGCTCCGAAGTCCCAGGTTCAATTCCCCCTGCGCCACCATAAGCCAGTAGAGCAGTGTTCTGGTAAAAACAAAACAAAACAAACAAACAAACAACAACCCTTCAACAGTTAAACTCGGGCACTTATCAAAATCACCTAAAAGTTTCTTTGTTATATAGCCACGGCACTGACCTTTTTTCTTTTAGAGACAGAGAGACACCTGCAACCCTGTTTCACCACTTGAAAAACTTTCCCCCTGAAGCTGGGAACCGAGGACTCGAACCCGAGTCTTTGCTCATTATAACGTGAGCTCGATCAGGTGAGCCATCACCTGGTCTCACAGGCCCCCCCCCCCCAAAGTTTCTTCAAGCAGAAATAAGAGTATTTTTGGTCGAGAGACCCAGAGACCAGCACTCTGTGGTGACCCTGAGCAGACAGAATAGTGGGCTGCCTGTGGCGCTAACTCAGTGTGGCAGCTGGAACACGGCCTGGTGAGCTGACGGCAGGGCCTGCCGGAAAGGCCCAGAGCCCACACAGTCAGCTTGTGTCACAGTGGCCTGGGAGGCTGCCCTCAACCTGCCGCTCCCTCCCTCCCTCTCTCTCTCAGTAAAGGATAGTTTAAACCGACTGTTTTGTGGAGGGGGCATACCTTGTTGGATTTCTTTGTCTTGAATTTTCCAGCTTTTACACTTTGGGGGGACCCGAGATCTGAAAAAAAGAAAAGAAAGTGTTTACCAAGACTCATCTGGAGCTGAGAGCTGCTCCCCAGGGAGGGCGGCCCACCGTGTGGCCAGCTCAGTGGTCCCGACAAGGGGCCGCCTGTACGTTAGGGGGGGCAGCCTTCAAATCAGGAAGCTGACACGCAGCCCGAGCGCCATCTTCCTCCAGGACGAGAGCAGGTGGGCACGGGGCGTGCCTGCGGAGGCCCCACTCCCGGGCCCCTTTCCCGTCCAGTTACATCCACACGGGGGGCGAGCGCTCAGCTTCAGGACAGCCTTGTAAACACGTCTGGGCGGCAGGCTGGGGATACCTAGACTCAAGCCCCCCAAACAGAACCACAGGTCTGTGCAGAGGCTCACAGAAGCCTCCCGGCATCTCCCTGGCCCGGTCCGTCCACGTAGAAAATCAGACACACCATTCCAGGATGCGGGGCCCAGGGGTGGCCAGAGCAGAAAGAACGTGGGAGTCCCGGCCACCGACAGGCCACTTTTCAGGGCCCGGGGGCTGATGGGAACAGACTGCAGCCAGGCTGCTCTAGCCCGGACAAACGGCCCCTGACCTCTAAGAGCACAGGGTGCAGGCTCTGACGCCAGCCCACTCCCCTTCCCCGGAGGAGAGCACAGGGACAAATCTCTAAGGCAGAATAAGAGCGAGGACAAGAGGACAAGAAATGGGGGGGGGGGGGGGTTTAGACAGCATAAAGGTTATGCAGAGACTCCCTTGCCTGAGGCTCCAAAGTCCTAGGTTCAATCCCTCGCACCACCATAGCAGTGCTCTGGTTAAAGAAAAAAAAAAAGGGAGTCAGGCGTAGTGCAGCGTGTTAAGCACACGTGGCACAAAGCACAAGGACCGGCATAAGGATCCCGGTTCAAGCCCCAGGCTCCCCTCAAAATATGTCAGTGAAACCCCAGCTACAACGAGAGAGTTAGTTCTACAATATACAGCATCTGGGAGACTTCTCCAAAGTGGAAGGCAGGTCCCCACACATGCAGAGCCCCATGGGGCTTCTCTGCTGCCCGCCCAGAGCTGTCTGGGGCTGCGGGAAGGGACCAGCCAGACCAGCCACCGCCCCCCAGCCCTTCAGCACCATGAACACAGTCCTGGGCCCTTGAGGCTGCAGGTTCAAACCCGGAAGCCACCTTACGCTGAGTTCAGCGGTGCTGTCTCTCTCCCAGCCAAGCAGGAAAAGGTGCTTAGCTCCACTGGTAAAGAAGGGGGCCGGGCGGTTAAGCGCACATGGTGCAGAAGCACAAGGATCCGGGCTCAAGGCCCCGGCTCCCCACCTGTAGGGGAGAAGCTTCACAGGCGGTGAAGAAAAGTGCAGGACATTCCCCCCACCCCCAGCGGTCCTGACAGTCACTGTGCTCTGCTCTGGCTGAAGGTGGCACGCTGGGGATTGAACCTGGCGCCTTCGGCGCCTCAAGGATGAAGGCCACTGTATGACCGCAACGCTAGCGGCAGCCAGTCTTCAAGGCGGGGGTCCTTGTCCAGTGAGGGGGCAGACACTAGATGAGCCCTCAGCCCACCCTGGGTATCAGCCCCCACCTCCCCTCACAGTGGAACATCACCTGCAAGCAGGGCCTGGGACTCGGAGCAGCTCAGGGCCAAGCCTGCCAGCCCCGCGTCTCCCTGAGGAGTGGAGGTGAGCTGATGTAGGCCGGGTCAGGACGGGAGTGGAGCGCAGGGCGAGGCAGCACCGTGGGGCTCCGACGTCCCAGGTTCAATCCCCAGCCCACCTTAAGCCGGAGCTGAGCAGGACTCTGGGCAACTAGTAGTGTTAGTAATAACTAGGGCTGGGAGATAGCACAGTGGTTATGCAAAAGACCCCATGCCCGAGGCTCTTAGGCCGAGCTCAGTCCCAGGCACCACCTTAGGCCAGGGCAGAACCGGCAACAAATAAAAAGTTCAGCTTAACCGGCGAGCCACACCCCGAACGAACATGACAGCAACGGCGAGGCTGGGTGTGGGGGTGGGGGGCTTATCTGCTGGGCAGCAGCAGCACCCCCAGCCCCAGCTCCAGGAAGGCACCCCTAGGCCGTCCCTGCACCCCTGGGAGACCCCGTTCCCCAAGTGCTGGCCTGGGCTCTGCCAGAGGGCCAGCTGCGCGCCTGCGGCCCTGGGTCCCAGCCCCGCAGGCAGCTTTAGACCGGAAGGGGAGACAGCACAGGGGTTCTGCTCCTGCCTGGGGCCTCAAGTTCAAGCCCCCCAGACCCCACGTGCAGGAAGGAAGCTTCACAAGCAGTGAAGAAGGGGTGCAGGCCTTGCTCCCTTTTCCCTTGGGCTATCTGTCTCTAATGAAAAATGAATTAAAATAAGTGAAATACACAATTAAAAACAGCTTTAAACCCTGTCACACCACGTCCCCCCACCCCTAGCTGACGCGTGGACTCCCCAGCACCAGGCCCTGTCTCTACCTGCACCCGAGCGGTGCAGTTTCTCTCACTTCTTGGCAGTCAGGGGGCACATGCAAGGATCCGGGTTCAAGCCCCTGGTCCCCACCTGCAGGGGAAAGCTTCAAGCCGCAGGTGCCTCTTTCTCTCTCAATTTCTCTCTGTCCTATCTAATAATATTAAAGGTAAATTTCACAGTCAGGCAGACAGAGAGATTGTTTTGGGGTGTAGGGTAGACAACATAATGGTTATGCAAACAGGCTCTCAGGCCCGAGGCTCCAAAGCCCCAGGTTCAAGCCCCTACACCATCATAAGCCAGAGCTGAGCAGTGCTCTGGCAAAAAAAAAAAAGTGGTCTGGGAGGTGGCGCAGTGGGTAAATCGTTGGTCTCTCAGACACTAGGTCCTGAGTTCAATCCCCAGCAGCACAGGTACCAGAGTGATGTCTGGTTCTTTCTCTCTCTTCTATCTTTGTCATTAATAAATAAAAATAAAAAGAGAAGGGAAGAGAGAGAGAAAGAAAGAGAAAATGGCTTTGCAAAAAGGCTCGGCAGCCCGAGGTTCAGTCCCCAGCACCAGCAGAGCTGAGCGCGGCTCTGACGTCAAGGTTCCCTGAGCCGCACTGTCCCCACCCTGGGACACCCAGTCCTTGCTTGGGGCAGCTTCGGGTGCAGGCAGAGGGCCAGGCACCCCGCCAGCATCCCGCAGCCCGACATCCCGCAGCCCGACTCCCCAGCAGACAGGCCGGCCTCACCGCCAACAGCACCCCAGGGCGCCCTGCAGCTGGCACCGGGGTCTTGCGGGGATGGGGGGCGCACCCCACCTGCCGGGACCCGCGCCCGCCTGGGAGGACCCGTGCAGCCCCGCCGCCGAGGCGCCCCGGCCCTCCCCCCACCCCTGGACCATCAGGCGCCCCCTCCCCCGACCTGTGCGCCCCTCCTCTGCCCTGTGCGCCCCTCCCCCGACCTGTGCGCCCCCTCCTCCGACCTGTGCGCCCCCTCCCCCGACCTGTGCGCCCCTCCCCCGACCTGTGCGCCCCTCCTCCTCCCTGTGCGCCCCCTCCCCCGACGTGTGCGCCCCTCTTCCTCCCTGTGCGCCCCTCCTCCTCCCTGTGCGCCCCTCTCCCGACCTGTGCGCCCCCTCCCCCGACCTGTGCGCCCCTCCCCCGACCTGTGCGCCCCACCCCGACCTGTGCGCCCCTCCTCCTCCCTGTGCGCCCCCTCCCCCGACCTGTGCGCCCCTCCTCCTCCCTGTGCGCCCCCTCCCCCGACCTGTGCGCCCCTCCTCCTCCCTGTGCGCCCCTCTCCCGACCTGTGCGCCCCCTCCCCCGACCTGTGCGCCCCTCCCCCGACCTGTGCGCCCCTCCCCCGACCTGTGCGACCCCTCCCCCGACCTGTGCGCCCCTCCTCCTCCCTGTGCGCCCCTCTCCCGACCTGTGCGCCCCCTCCCCCGACCTGTGCGCCCCTCCTCCTCCCTGTGCGCCCCTCTCCCGACCTGTGCGCCCCCTCCCCCGACCTGTGCGCCCCTCCCCCGACCTGTGCGCCCCTCCTCCTCCCTGTGCGCCCCTCCCCCGACCTGTGCGCCCCCTCCCCCGACCTGTGCGCCCCTCCCCCGACCTGTGCGCCCCTCCTCTGCCCTGTGCGCCCCTCCCCCGACCTGTGCGCCCCTCCTCTGCCCTGTGCGCCCCTCCTCCTCCCTGTGCGCCCCTCCTCCTCCCTGTGCGCCCCCTCCCCCGACGTGTGCGCCCCTCTTCCTCCCTGTGCGCCCCTCCTCCTCCCTGTGCGCCCCTCTCCCGACCTGTGCGCCCCCTCCCCCGACCTGTGCGCCCCTCCCCCGACCTGTGCGCCCCACCCCGACCTGTGCGCCCCTCCTCCTCCCTGTGCGCCCCCTCCCCCGACCTGTGCGCCCCTCCTCCTCCCTGTGCGCCCCCTCCCCCGACCTGTGCGCCCCTCCTCCTCCCTGTGCGCCCCTCTCCCGACCTGTGCGCCCCCTCCCCCGACCTGTGCGCCCCTCCCCCGACCTGTGCGCCCCTCCCCCGACCTGTGCGACCCCTCCCCCGACCTGTGCGCCCCTCCTCCTCCCTGTGCGCCCCTCTCCCGACCTGTGCGACCCCTCCCCCGACCTGTGCGCCCCTCCTCCTCCCTGTGCGCCCCTCTCCCGACCTGTGCGCCCCCTCCCCCGACCTGTGCGCCCCTCCCCCGACCTGTGCGCCCCTCCTCCTCCCTGTGCGCCCCTCCCCCGACCTGTGCGCCCCCTCCCCCGACCTGTGCGCCCCTCCCCCGACCTGTGCGCCCCTCCTCTGCCCTGTGCGCCCCTCCCCCGACCTGTGCGCCCCTCCTCTGCCCTGTGCGCCCCTCCTCCTCCCTGTGCGCCCCTCCTCCTCCCTGTGCGCCCCTCTCCCGACCTGTGCGACCCCTCCCCCGACCTGTGCGCCCCTCCCCCGACCTGTGCGCCCCTCCTCCTCCCTGTGCGCCCCTCTCCCGACCTGTGCGCCCCCTCCCCCGACCTGTGCGCCCCCTCCCCCGACCTGTGCGCCCCCTCCTCCTCCCTGTGCGCCCCTCCCCCGACCTGTGCGCCCCTCCCCCGACCTGTGCACCCCTCCCCCGGCCTGTGCGCCCCTCCTCCTCCCTGTGCGCCCCCTCCCCCGACCTGTGCGCCCCCTCCCCCGACCTGTGCGCCCCTCCCCCGACCTGTGCGCCCCTCCTCCTCCCTGTGCGCCCCTCCCCCGACCTGTGCGCCCCTCCCCCGACCTGTGCGCCCCTCCCCCGACCTGTGCGCCCCTCCCCCGACCTGTGCGCCCCTCCCCCGACCTGTGCGCCCCTCCCCCGACCTATGCGCCCCTCCCCCGGCCCCTCACCTGCATCGTCGCCGTCGCCGTCGGGCGGGGTGTCGGGCCGGGGCGCGGGCGGCTTGCGGGCCCAGGGGTTGTCCTTGGGCGGCGGGGGCGCGCCGTCGGGGCCGGGCGCGGCGGGGGCGGGGGCGGGGGGCGGCGGGGGCAGCGCCAGGGGTCGCACGGCCAGGGCCGCCTGGGGCACGCTGCGGCCCCGCACCGCCGACGGCTCCCCCCGAGCCCCCGCGCTCGAGGGGGGCTCGGCCATGGGGCGGGGGCCGCGGGGCCAGGCGCGGGGGCCGGGGGCCCAGCCCGAGTCTCCGCCGGGGCTCCGACGCCCGCCGGCCCGGGGGGGCAGCGAACCCGACAGCCCGGCCGCCGCCACCGCCGCGTCCGCCTCCCGCTCAGCCGCCACCAACGGCCGGCGCGCGCTCACCTGCCGCACCTCGCGGCTACACGGGCGCCCGCCCGGGCCGCACCCACAGCACCCAGCACCCAGCACCCACGGCACCCAGCTGCACCTAGCAGCACCCAGCACCCACAGTACCCAGCTGCATCCATAGCACCCAGCTGCACCCCCAGCACCCAAATGCACCCACAGCACCCAGCTGCACCTAGCAGCACCCCCAGCCCCAGCAGCACCCACAGCACCCAGCAGCACCCAGCATCACCTAACAGCACCCCCAGCACCCAAATGCACTCCCAGCACCCAGCTGCACCCCCACCACCCAGCTGCACTCTCATCACCCAGCTGCACCCAGCACCCATAACACCCAGCTGCACCCACAGCACCCAAATGCACCCACAGCACCCAGCACCCACAGCGCCCAGCTGCACCCACAGCACCCAAATGCACCCACAGCACCCAGCACCCACAGTACCCAGCTGCATCCATAGCACCCAGCTGCACCCCCAGCACCCAAATGCACCCCCAGCACCCAGCTGCACCTAGCAGCACCCCAGCACCCAGCAGAACCCACAGCACCCACAGCACCCAGCTGCACCTAGCAGCACCCAGCTGCACCTAGCAGCACCCCCAGCCCCAGCAGCACCCACAACACCCAGCAGTACCCACAGCACCCAGCACCCACAGCACTCAGCATCCACGGCACCCAGCTGCACCTAGTAGCACCCCAGCACTCAGCAGCACCCACAGCACCCAGCAGCACCCACAGCACCCAGCAGTACCCACAGCACCCAGCACCCACAGCACCCAGCATCACCTAACAGCACCCCCAGCACCCAAATGCACCTAGCAGCACCCAGCTGCACCTAGCAGCACCCCCAGCCCCAGCAGCACCCACAACACGCAGCAGTACCCACAGCACCCAGCACCCACAGCACTCAGCATCCACGGCACCCAGCTGCACCTAGCAGCACCCCAGCACTCAGCAGCACCCCCAGCACCCAGCAGCACCCACAGCACCCAGCAGTACCCACAGCACCCAGCACCCACAGCACCCAGCATCACCTAACAGCACCCCCAGCACCCAAATGCACCCACAGCACCCAGCTGCACCCCCAGCACCCAGCTGCACTCTCATCACCCAGCTGCACCCACAGCACCCAAATGCACCCACAGCACCCAGCTGCATCCAGCTGCACCCAGCAGCACCCAGCACCCACAGCATCCAGCAACACCCACAGCACCCAGCTGCACCCACCAGCACTCAGCAGCACCTACCAGCACCCACCAGCACCCACCAACACCCAGCCGCACCCACCAGCACTCAGCAGCACCTACCAGCACCCACCAACACCCAGCCGCACCCACCAGACCCCACCAGCAACCAGCAGCACTCAGCCGCACCCACCAGCACCCAGCCGCACCCACCGGCACTCAGCAGCACCCAGCCGCCCCACAGACCACACCCAGCACCGGCCCCCACAAAGCCTAGCCGCCCCCAGGCCGCCCCTCGTGACCGCCCCCTCCCAGTGCACCCAGGCCCGCCCCCGACCACCCCCAGACAGACCCTCGGCGCTCCGACTGCACGACCACCCTCCAGACCGGGTCTCCCCCGCACAGGCCTGGACCCCGCGCCCCGACGGCGCCCGACCGCCAGTGGGAGGTCAGGAACCTGGCCTGCTGTGGGGGCTGGGGGCGGCTGGGGGGCTGGGGGCTCTGGGGTGCTGGTCCGGTACTGTCGGGGCTCCTCCTGGGTGGGGGGGCTGGCTCTGAGGTCCAGCTGCTGACGCCCCACCCCGCAGCGTGGCCCAGTCCGTCTGTCCAGCCTGCTCGGGTTTAGCTCTTGCCTCAGCGCCGTACTCCAGCCGGCGGGGGTGGGGGTCCCTAACATCTCAGTGCCCCCAGCCAGCCTCATTTGAGAGCAGAGCTGGGGGACAGACGGACAGGAAGGGGACAAATAGATGAGGCTCTGGAGAGACAACCTAATGGTTATGTCTGGTCCCACGCTTTTGAGGCCCCAGATTCAATGCCCAGCAAGCCCTCTCCCCTCATCTCTCCCCAGAATCTGAGCCTGAGCATGGAAATAGCTGACCGCCACTGCCTGGCCCTTTTATGGGCTTCTTATGCAGGGAATTAACCCCCTCTTAACCTGTCTGATGTTTCCTTTCTTTTTAAGTATATTTTGTTTTATTTTCACGAGAATTCAGAACTCTGCTCAGCTTGGCTGATGATGGTGCAGGGGACTGAACCTGGGACTTCAGAGCCTCACTCAGGAAGGGGAGTTTTTCCCCATAACCATTATGCTGCCCCCCCTACCTGAGGTTTTCGTCTCTCTCTCTCTCTCTTTCTCCCTGCAGATGGGGGCCAGGGATTCAAACCTGGGTCCTTCTGCACTGTAACACGTTCACTCAACCAGGTGTGCCACCACCCGGCCCCCCCCCTTTTTTTTTTTTGAAAACTTGAAACAGTCATTGCTTGGCTCTTTTTTTTTTTTCCTCCAGGGTTATTGCTGGGCTCAGTGCCTGCACCATGAATCCACTGCTCCGGGAGGCCATTTTTTCCCCCTTTTGTTGCCCTTGTTGTAGCCTCGTTGTGGTTATTGTTGCCATTGCTGATGTTGTTCGTTGTTGGATAGGACAGAGAGAAATGGAGAGAGGAGGGGAAGACAGAGAAGGGGAGAGAAAGACAGACACCTGCAGACCTGCTTCACCGCCTGTGAAGCGACTCCCCTGCAGGTGGGGAGCCGGGGGCTCGAACCGGGATCCTGACACCGGTCCCTGAGCTTTGCGCCACATGCGCTTAACCTACTGCGCCACCTCCCGACCCCCTTTTTTCCCCTCTTTTTAAAAGAATATATATATATATATTTATATTATTATCTTTATATTGAATAGAGACAGCCAGAAATCGAGAAGGTAGGGGGAGATAGGTAGAGAGACATACACCTGCTGCCCTATTCCCCACTCATGAAGCTTTCCCCTGCAAGGTGAGGACCGGGGACACTTAAACCTATGTCTTCGCAACATGTGCACTCAGCCAGGTGCACCACCACCGACCCAAGGTTCTTTCTCTTTTTAAAAATATTTATTTTCCCTTTTGTTACCCTTGTTTTATTGTTGTAATTATTATTGTTGTTGTTATTGATGTATCATTGTTAGATAGGACAGAGAAATGGAGAGAGAAGAGAAAGACAGAGAGGGGGAGAGAAAGACAGACACCTGCAGACCTGCTTCACCACCTGTGAAGCGACTCCCCTGCAGGTGGGGAGCCGGGGGCTCGAACCGGGATCCTTATGCCAGTCCTTGTGCTTTGTGCCACCTGCGCTTAACTCACTGCGCTACCATCCAACTCCCTTGATATTTTTTTTTAATTTTTTAAAAATATTTATTTTATTTATTCCCTTTTGTTGCCCTTGTTGTTTTATTGTTGTAGTTATTATTGTTGTCGTCGTTGTTGGATAGGACAGAGAGACATGGAGGGAGGAGGGGAAGACAGAGAGGAGGAGAGAAAGACAGACACCTGCAGACCTGCTTCACCGCCTGGGAAGCGACTCCCCTGCAGGTGGGGAGCCGGGGGCTTGAACCGGTCCTTATGCTGGTCCCTGTGCTTTGTGACACCTGCACTTAACCCGCTGCGCTACCGCCCGACTCCCCCTTGATTATTCTTATAGTGTAATTTGACAAGCAAATGTTCTGAAGATATGTCATTTAGCGAAGTGTCAACAACGGCATCAATAACAAAAAATATAACAACTACGGGAGTCGGGCTGTAGTGCAGAGGGCTAAGCGCAGGTGGCGCAAAGCACAAAGACCGGCATAAGGATCCCGGTTCGAACCCCGTCTCCCCACCTGCAGGGGAGTCGCTTCACAGGTGGTGAAGCAGGTCTGCAGGTGTCTGTCTTTCTCTCCCCCTCCTCTCTCCATTTCTCTCTGTCCTATCCGACAATGAACGACATCAACAATAACAATAATAACCACGAGGCTACAACAACCAGGGCAACAAAAGGGAAAAACTGGCCTCCAGGAGCAGTGGATTCACCGAGCCCCAGCAATAACCCTGGCCTGTCCCCTGGTCACCAACCTGCGCCCAGCAGCTGACAGTGTGACTGCCCTTGTGGGGAGCCACATGTGCCCTCAAGGTTGCTATTGGCATGACCACAGCGTCTTTGTTCACAGACGGCCTTGCTTAAAAGTGAAGTTCCTGCTTCTTTACACCTTAGAGCCTTTGTTCACAGACAAGATAAGTTTCTGTCTCCCAACTCCACCTCCCCATGAATCACCCAGGACCTTCCAGATAACCATGACAACACACCACTTCAATCAACAGTCCCCAGCTGCTAACTCCCCCCTTGCCCTGGCCTTAAAAGCAGCATCTTTGGTGCTAATAAACAGACTTGATGGGAATCTTGACTTGTCTCACTTCTCTCGCGTGTCTTGTCCCCTTCCCTCTCCCTTCTTTCCTTGTCCTCACTCCCTCTCCTAGGTTAACCCACGTTGAAGGTCCCGCGGGATGGGACATGCCCTCACCCAGACTCCCACTCTCGTTGGACGGGGGCGGCGGGCCCAGACTCCGGTGCGGTTGAGACCGGGCCTTGGCGATTCCAACAGGCGTCTGCAGCCCCCTGGAGAGCTGCTCCTCACCTGCGGGTCTGGGCCAGTGCAGTGTATGTCCAGCAGGCCCGGAGCCACACGGGAGCAGCGTCCTCTGTCCAGGTGCCCCACCGGGGTCTGGCTGGCACCAGCAGCCACAGTCCCCGGCTTCCTGGGTGCCGCCTGGGCTCGGAGCTCACGCAGTCAGAACACAGGCGTCCTGGGGCCCTCAGGCCTCACCTCTCCAAGCCTTAGTTCCACATTCCTCCACCAAGGGCCGGGCCCCTGCCCCATCCTGTCCTGTTCTCGGACTCAGATGGTGTCAGAACCGTCACAGCTCACCAGAGCCCAGCGTCAGAACCCGCCTGAGCTGAGCAACCTGCAGGGCGTAGCCCTGGGAGTGCAGTCAGGGGAGGGGTGGGCTGTGCGGTGGGTCGGGCAGGGCCGCAGACGGGACTGGGCCCCCCACGAGACCCTGCTTCCTGCATGCAAGCACACCATGAGCTCTGAAAGAATTTTATTGTTCAGTATAAAAGCTCTGGACGCGATTCTTAAGACTCCAGCTGTGGTGGAACTGCCCAGCCAAGCACCGAGTCGGGACGGCTCATTCCCGAGACCCTCCAAGGCATGGCGGTGGTGCCCACGGCATCAGGGAATGGAGACTCCGTGAGGCCCCCACCGCAGGCCCCGCCAGCTGCCCCGACAGAGGCCCTCCTGTCCGATGCGGCCCCTGCCAGCCTGGGCACTCCGGAAGCCGCTGCGGGAAACGGTGCCAGGTCTGGGGACAGGAGCTTGGCGTCACTCGGCACAGCACCACCTGCTCAGAGGCACTCCTGAAGAGCCTTCTCGCTGGTCTGGGAGCATGGTCAGTCTGTGTGCTCTGCGAGCCGCGAGTGAGAGGTGGCAGCGGCTCACAGAGTCCCGGCTGGTGGTGAGCCCCTCCCCTCCCCACACCCAGAGGGTGCCCGCCACCCAGCTGGCAGGGAGCCCCCCTTCCTCTGCGGAGGGCGTGTCACCTCAGACCTCCTGCGGGTTCTGTCCGGAGTTCAGAGGGAGCTGCCCAAGTGGCTGGGTGGCTGTGATGGGGCGCCGGGCAGCCCAGCACCCCCTCCCGGGCTCAGACACAGAGGTGGTGGTGGTGGGGCATGACTGGCCTTTAAGGAGGTTACAAAGGCACATTGCAATCCACACGCCCTCCAGACTAAGGGCGTTTCTGAAAAGAAGCCAGAGACAACAGATCCCGCACACAAAAAACTCAGATACGTTGGCTCCAAACCTTCACACGACACCCGCCCCCCTCCCCTCCAGAAAGGATTCTCCACATTTCAGAAGAACAGCTTGGCTCTCGGCTTGTGAACTGTGACATAAAGAGAAAGCACCAAATCTAGCCGTGTGACCGTCCATTCAGAGATGTGAGTGACCACGTAGAACTGTGAGTCTGTCTCTAAAGTAAGTCTGCACGGCGCAGAGCAGCTCACACGTGGCCCGTGAGTTCTGAAGTGAGAAACCGTACAGCCAGGCGTTCTGCAAGCCCAGGGTGAGGCCTCGCCTGCCAGCCATCACCACGCTCACGACTTTCTAAGCGCAGGAGACAGATCGGCACCTTTCTTTTCTGCCGAACACTTGGCACCAGGCGCCCCGCTCTCCTCCTAGTCCTGCAGAGCAGTACGCACCACGCACCATGCAGCAAGCCCCTCAGTCTTCAGAATGAACGCTCATCTACCCTGTGGTGACGTTTCGCATGGCAAGTGAGATTTTCATCCGAGGAAAAGATAGTGTAAACAAACACAAAGTAAAGGCAAGAAGCACAAAAGGAGGAAAGGAAACGGGCAGAAGGTAAAGGGTGGACGATAAGGGCTTCTCCGCTGAGGCCCCTGCTTCCAGGCTCCCCGAGGACACCTGCCCCCAGGCCTCACACAGCTGGCCAGACGGGCTCCTAGGACCACTTGCTCTGAGTTAATAAGCTGCTCACGGCTGCGAATCCCAGCTCTCACAGGTATTAGGGAGACTAGAAACTGAGGCTCCCACAGACAGTAAACAAAACTCTTCACCAGTTTCATCCAAATGTTGGTTCACAATCCCGCAGGGCAGGTGGAGGTGAGCTGGTGCCGGCCTGGGCTTCGTCTCCGGGGAGCTCGGCAGACCCCCCCGCCTGGCCGCCTGGCCGTGTCTGTCCCCCGAGGGGCTCTGAAGTTCAGGCCGGCCGGGCAGGGGACCGAGGTCTGGTCACTTGGCGTACTTCTGGAGGAAGCGGTCGAAGGCATCGTAGATGGCTCGCCTGTGGGTCAACGGAAGAGACAGACCCCAAGTGCCAGCTGACGGAACCCCCTCACTTCCCCCCCCCCCCCGGGACCCGTGGCTGGGCACCATAGACTGGCACGTGCGGCCCTGACAGGAAAAAGGACTCACTGGCCACATGACTTCAGCAAGTGGGGAGCCTTTCGCACCTCAAGACACAGCTGCTCTGCGTGCACAAACCAGCTTCCTGTAACTGATTTGAACGCAGAGAGCCTCCATCCCTATGCCAACTCCACTAGACAATATCATTATTATTATTCTTTTTTTTTTTTTTTTACCAGAGTTCTGGCTTACGGTGGTGCAGGGGATTGAACCTGGGATATTAGAGCCTCGGGCATGAGAACCATTGTGCTATCTACCCCTGCCCTTTTATTTTTTAAATATTTTATTTATTGATGAGAAAGATAGGAGGAGAGAGAAAGAACCAGACATCACTCTGGCACATGTGCTGCTGGGGACTGAACTTGGGACCTCACGCTAGAGAGTTCGAAGCCCTCTCACTGTGCCACCTCCTGGACCACCTGCTATTTTATTTTTAGCCAGAGTACTCACTGATCAGCAGGGGCTGAACCTGAGACTTTGGAGGCGCAGGCAGGAGAGTCTTTGCATAAACATTATGCTATTTTCCCTGTGTTAGTTTACTTATTTTTAATATTTACTTATTCACATGAGAGAGAAGGAGAGAAAGAGACCAAAAGACACACAGACAGACAGACAGACAGACAGGTGAGACAGAACGAGAGCTGTGCCCTGGCACAAGGATCAAGCCAGGGAACACAGGCGTTGCCGTCGACATTCCCGCCGCAGCCCAGGCCCCAGGCCCCAGGCCCCTCACCGGCACTTTACTGTGTGGCTGGGAGAGATAAACGGACTGACTGAGGACTCGGAGCACCACTCGGCTCCCAGCTGTATGGTGCAGGGCCTGGACGGGCCTCACACAGGCAGGCCTGCCGCCAGCAGCTACTTCACTGCTCCGCTCACTCACTGAAAACACGCTCGTAGTACAGAGCCTGCGGGGCTGGCCAGTGGGCCGAGCGCTGGGCTCTCAAGCATGAAGTCGAAACTGGGTCCATCTCTCCCTCATCAATAAAATATAAAAACATTCAGAATTTATTTTAGAGGCAGAGAGACACTGGGAGGAAAAGGAGAGGGGGAGACCCCTGCAGCCCTGCTTCCTCTCTCATGAAGCTTCCCCCTGAAGGTGGGGACCAGGGCCCTTGTGCACTGTGACATGAGCGCTTGACCAGGTGTGCCACCACCAGGCCCAGTAAAGTAAAAAGAAAACAGCTCACTTGGAGAGCACGCCTGGTTTGTCACGTGCAGGACCCAGGCTTCAGCCCAGCTCCCACTACACTGCGGGAAGCTTTGGTGCCATGGTGTCCATCTGTCTGCCTCTATCTGAAAGACAGATAGGATTGGTGAAGCCACCCAGACAGCTACCATAAAAAAAATAGAAAATACACAATAAACCAAAAGACAAAGAGAATAGATGAGACCAGAGTGCAGAAAACTTGGTGTGCCCGCCAGGGTGGTGGAACTCCCGGGACTGCAGTGTGGGCCTCGCAGACCTTGCCTGACAGGAGGCTCCAGCCTCAGCCACGTGGATTCTGACACCACAGACTCGAATCTTCCCCATGGCCCCATTTGTTGTTGTTGCCACTGCTGCTGTTGTTGGACAGGACAGAGAGAAATGGAGAGAGGAGGGGAAGACAGAGAGGGGGAGAGAAAGACAGACACCTGCAGACCTGCTTCACTGTCTGGGAAGCGACTCCCCTGCAGCTGGGGAGCCGGGGCCTCGAACCGGGATCCTTGTGCTTCGCGCCACATGAGCTTAAGCTGTTGCACTACCACCTAATTCCTGCAAACATCTTTAAAACGGGCTTCGTGTAGCAGGTTCTGACTTCCAGCACTGGGAAGACAGAGCTTTCCTGGGGTTTCTGTTCTTGTTCTACTTATCGCTCATTTTGGGTAGGGATGGAGGGAATGGAGCAGAGGTGCTTGGGCCCTGTGAGCACAGGGCGTCAGTGCAGGCCTGGGACCCACCGCTGTGTGACCCGCTCTGAGGGAGCCACCGCACGCCCGACACAGCTGCTCTCCCAGTTCTCAGAAGGAAGTGAGAGGCCCAGACAGGTCAGCACAGCCCCGTGAGGGCTGAGGGGAGGTCAGGCCGGCACAACACCCCAACCCCCACAGCCAGGCGGTGAGGAACGCCCCTGGTGGGTGAACTCAGACCCAAGAGACGCAGGCCACACAGGCTCCTGTGCCGAATACGAACAGACGCGGGCCCTGGGCCAGATTGGCGGGTCTACAGTTAACAGTGCTTGTGTACTTTCCTCGTGTTTGGGAGCCGCTCTCTGCCCTGATACCGCTTCCTAGTCCTATTCCCAGCTCTGACACCATCTCCCCAGACAGCACCTTTAGCCCACCAGCATGTCAGCTGTCAGGCTCGGGTCAAAATTAGTGAGTCATGGGCCCTTGAACATTCCTGAAATAGACCTACGAGCTTCTTCCCACATGAGGACCCCAAATCTCACCTGCTAGCTTCTTGCCTTTGGGTTTCTTTTTTAAATCTTTATTTATTTATTGGACGGAAAATAGAGAAGAAGGAGGGGGAAGTAGAGAGAGACAGACAGAGAGACACTTGCAACCCTGCTTCGCCACTTATGAAGCTTTCCCGTTGCACGTGTGGGCCAGAGGCTTGAACCTGGGTCCTTGTGCACTGTAACGTGCGCTCAAATAAGTATACCACTGCCTGGCCCCTTGGGATTCTGATTATGAAACAGTTTGTTCTGCTTTATATCTTACTGCTTTTCAGCCACCAAGTTGCAGATGCTACCATGACACCACCCTGCCCTCCCTGGGCAGACGCCCTCACCATGTGTCCTGGAGCCTCCCCTCCCCAGAGCCCTGCCCCACTAGGGACAGACAGACACAGGCTGGGGGTGTGGGTCCACCTGCCAACACCCATGTCCAGCGGAGAAGCAATGACAGAAGCCAGAACTCCCACCCTCTGCTCCCCATAGAGAATTCTGGTCCATGCTCCCAGAGGGATAAAGAAAGGGAAGCTTCCAGTGGAGGGGATGGGACACGGAGCCCTGGTGGTGGGAGCTGTGTGGAGTTGTGCCCCTCTTATCCCACAATCTTGTTGATCATCATTAAATCACTAATAAAAGAGAAGAAAAAATGCTCCAGGTGCCAGGGGTCAACGCAGGGCCTCCCGCAGGCAGCGCCCACTCCCACTGCCACTCAGGGAACCGAGGCCCCGGACGGCAGCAGGGACCTACCTGAAGAGAGCCTGTTTGAACAGGTAGGCGCTGATGTGCCCCCCGTCCAGGTAGCGGATCTCACAGCCGGGCCAGATCTCCTGCAGGCCACGCACACCGGCGCGAGGGATGTAGGCGTCCTCCTTGGCCTGGACCACGATGATGAGGCTGGGGTCCACGGGCACTGACGGACAGACAGGCGCCCGGCCTCAGAGCGGCACCCACCACCCACGGCCAGACAGTTAGAAGTGGATCACTGCGCCAGCAGGTAGCGTGGGCACAGTCTGACCCCCAGCATGGCATGTGCTGGGGCTGCTCGGGTTCTCTCTCACGAATAAACACACAAGGCTTAAAAAAAAATCAATTATATAAGGAACCCAACACAGCCATCCAGAAAGATCTGTGTGCGCGTATGTTCATAGCAGCACAATCTGTAATAGCCCAAACCTGGAAGCAACCCAGGTGTCCAACCACAGATGAGTGGCTGAGCAAGTTGTGGTCTAGATACACAATGGAATACTACTCAGCTGTAAAATTACTACTCAGCTGTAAAAAATGGTGCTTTCACCGTTTTCAGCCGACCTTGGATGGACCCTGAAAAATTCATGTGAAGTGAAATAAGTCAGAAGCATAAGGATGAATATGGGATGATCTCACTCTCAGGCAGACATTGAAAAACAAGATCAGAAGAGAAAACACAAGTAGAACCTGAACTGGAATTGGCGTATTGCACCCAAGTCAAAGACGCTGGGGTGGGTGGGTGGGGAGAATACAGGCCCAAGAAGGATGACAGAGGGCCTAGTGGGGGCTGTCTTATTATATGGGAAACTGGGGAATGTTATGCATGTGCAAACTGTTGTATTTACTGTTGAACGTAAAACATTAATCCCCCAGTAAAGAAATTAAAAAAATAAAAATAAAACGCAGAAGAAAAAAATGTACAAAGAAGTCACTTATAATGCGCCGTCTCCTAACTCCTGCCTCTAACACAAGGACAGTGACACTCCAGGGGAAACAGAGTTCAATGCTGTTTCGGTTATTTTGCCTCCAGGGTTCTCGCTGGGGCTCAGCACTGTGAATCCACTGCTCCTGGAGGCCGTTTTTCCCATTTTATTGGACAGGACAGAGAGAAACAGAGAGAGAGAGAGAGAGAGTGGGGAGATAGAGAGGGAGACAGAGACACCTGCAGACCTGCTCTACGACCTGTGAAGCTTTCCCGCCGCGTGTGAGAAGCCGGGGTGGGGGTGGGGGCTCGAACCTGGGTCCTTGTGTCTAGCGCTATACGAGCTCCACCAGGTGTGCCACAGCCCGGCCCCTCGGCTGAACGTTTTCACTCAGCCGGCTTAGTGTTCACAGAGACACAATGAGGCACTGGCATGACTAGCTGATCCTAGAGGGCTCTGTGGAGGCGGCATGAACGAGCCCTTGAAAGTGCAAAAGCTGCCTTGTGAAGGCTTCTAAGAAACGCTCGGGGCTGCGTGGTGACCTGGTTGAGCGCACATGTTACAGGTTCGAACCCCGGTCCCCACCTGGAGGGGGAAAGCTTTGCAAGTGATGAAGCAGGGCTGCATGTATCTCTGTCTCTCTTCTTATCCCCCTTCCCTCTCAATTTCTGGCTGCTTCTATCCAACAAATAAATAAAGATAATAAAAAATATTAAAGAAAAGAAAGAAAGACTTGGTAAAAATGGACACAGCAGGGCTGGGGAGGTGGCACTATGGTTCCGCAAAGATCTGCAGGCTTGAGACTGACGCTCCGGGTCCAATCCCAGCGCCAGCGCCAGCGCCAGCGCCGGCCAGGGCTGAGCAGGGCTGTGGCGTAGAAACACCTCTCCAGTTCACAACAAACCTGAAAAATAATTACAGGGAAAAAACAACAACAACACTAGAGGGAAGGGGAGACAGCACGATGTTTACGCAAAAAGACTTTCAGGCCTGAGGCACCAAGGTCCCAGGTTCAGTCCCCAGCACCATTTCAGCCAGGGCTGAGCAAGGCTGTGGGAGGAAAAACGTGGCCTGGGGCAGGGGGACAGCATAATGGTTCTGCAGAGAGACACTCGCGTCTGAGGCTCCGAAGCCCCAGGTTCAGCCCCCCGCCCCTCACCATCAGCTGGAGCTGAGCAGTGCTCTGGCAGAAGGAAAAAGGAAAGAATGGCCTGGAGGTGGCGCGGTGGTAGTGCTGGACTTCCAAGCATGAAATCCTGAGTCTAAGCCCGGCACCACAGATGCCAGTGACCCTCTCTCCGTCTCTCCGTCTCTCCGTCTCTCTCTCCCTCATGTGTATAGATATCTACACACATCTTTTTTTTTTTACTTTTACTTTTATTGCCACCAGAGAACCTGCTGCAGCTCATTGCCAAATCCATTGATCCCGGCGGCCATTTTTTCCATTTCCCTTTCTATTATACTTGACAGGACAGAGAGAAATTGAGAGGAGAGAGGGAGGTAGGGGAGAGAGGGAGAGAGGGAGGGGGGGGATCTGCAGCCCTGCTTCGCCACTCACGAAGCTTCCCCCTGCAGGTGAGGACGGGGCTCGGACCCGGGGCCTTGCACACGGTGTACGCGCTCAGCAGGTGCGCCCCCGCCTGACCCCATAGACACAAACCTCAGAAGACAGACGACGGTGGGCACAGAGGCCAACGCGCGTCCCGTGTGAGTACCTGAGAAGTTGGCCACGTGCGTGCACTCGTCCATGACACCCTTCATGAACACCAGGGGCTCCCCGTGGGGCCCTCGTCCCGGCTTCCCCCCGCCGAGGCGCCAGGTGGAGACGGCGTGGGGCCGGCCGGGGCGCCGATCCAGGCGCACCTCGGCGGGGTCCTGCGGCAGGAGCCCCTCTGCCCCGGGAGGCTCCGCGGGCGAGCTGGGGCGCTCTGCCGGGCGTGGGGATGCAGCCGGGCCCGGCGCGTCTGCTCGCAAAGTCCTCGGAACCAGGCCCAGGTCCCGCAGCTGGTCTGTGGCGGCAGAGACGCGCCCCACTCTGAAGGAGTCTGTCTGAATATGAAAGGGGGCCCTCAGAGCAAGCAGGACGCGGCCGGGCGTCCAGGCAGCTCTAGGAGGAGGCGGGTGTCACGGCCAGGGACTGGGGAGCCGGGACTCTGTCCCAAGGCAGGGAATTCCCACCGGGGGACCTGGACAGCGACACAGGCCCCACGCTGCCGGGGCACACTCACCAGCTAGCTGCCCATGGCACGCCCGGCCGGGCAGGACGTGGAGTGGCCGTGACACCAGCCAGGGGAGGGGGCGGCCACAGGCGGGGCGGTCCTGAGGTGTTTTAATTGTTTATTTTTTGGTATTATATTATTTATTGGATAGACACTGCTAGAAATCAAGTGGGAGACGGAGAGGAAAAGAGACACCGACACCTGCAGCCCTGGCGAAGCCTCTCCCTACAGTGGGGCCGGGGGCTGGAAGCCAGGTCCTTGTGCACCGGGACACGTGTGCTCAACCAGGTGCGTCACCACCTGGCCCTGCTTTTCTGTTCTCATCACTGACCTACTATGGTCGGAGCAGATCTCAGAGAGGAGGTGCTTTCTGAGAGCTCATGAGAGGGACAGAAAGAGAGGGAGGGAGAGGAGAGGGAGAGAGAGGGAAAGAGAAAGGGAGGGAGAGGGAGAGGGAGACCAGAGCCTTCCTCGTGTCTGACCGAGGGGTCTGGGGCCAAGGGAGGTAGGTGGGCCGGGCTCTCCGGGTCTTTGACCTGTTTGGAGCCTGAACATGGAGCAACACGGCCAAGGGTGAGGTGGGAGACGCAGCTGCAGGTGGGGAACACGCCCTCTGCCACAGGCGTCAGCACCTCCCACCCGCGGCCATGTGCTCAGGGCCAGGGCCAGTGGCTCCTCCCTCCTCAGCCGGGCAGATGCTCTTGGAAACCAGGAAGGGGGGCACCTGGACGCTCAGTGACCGTTCATGGCTGTGAACAAGCTGTGGCACCAGCTGCTCCACAGATAGGAGGGCCGGGGTTGGGCCTGGGGTCAAGGTCAGGGCCAGGGTCGGGGCTAGGGTCAGGGTCAGAGCCAGAGTCAGGGTCGGGGCCAGGGTCGAGGTTGGGGCTGGGCCTGGGGTCAGAGGGAGACAGAGAGACACCTGCAGCCCTGCTTCACCACTTGCAAAGCCTTCCCACTGCAGGTGGGGACCAGGGGCTCGAACCCAGGTCTTTGCTCAATGTATGTGTGCACCACCGCCTGGCCCCTGTAATTCATTAACGCAATTCTGAATCGGGGCTGGGGAGAGAGCGCGGCATGCCGGAGCACTGGGTTTCCAAGACTGGGCCCGAGTCCCGGGCTCCACCCCCTGCACCGCCATGAGCCAGAGCCGAGCAGAGTCTTGCTCTGTGTGAACACCTGCCCCCCGCTCAGAAGCTGCTCACCCCGCAGTACTCAAGCAGGTGGACGATCTCCTCCTCATAGACGGACTGTGAGTAGTACTGCCTCTCCAGCTCTTTCCAGTTGATGGATCTGCTCAGCACGCCCTGGAACCACAGTCCCAGTCCTTAGGGAGCCCCGTGCACGCCGCCCCATGGGCAGCACTGGGATCCGGGCTGGTGGACACGGCTGCCCGCTCGGGTCACTGAGTGTCCCGGCAGCTCACTGCCACGGCCGGCTGCGTGACGTCCCGTGTGCCGGGACACACCTTCGATCGAGCCGAGCGCCAGGCTGTGCCGGGTCCCCGCCCTCCCCAGAGGGACTGGTGCTGGCGCCAGGTGTCTCTGGCCGCAGTGACGTGAGTGAGAATGGTAGTGAGTTACCGTGGTGAAGACGCCGGACGCTGTGGACCAGGACAGACATGGGACCAGAGGCACGGGCTTGGGCCAGTTGGACACGGCCAGGGAAGCCATCTGTGGACGAGACGCACGTGGTGGGTGTCGAGAGCTCTGGGCTGGGTTTGGGGGCAGCGTGAGAACAGTCTCTGAGCTGAGCCCTCACCAGTGTCCCCAGCCTCTGATCATAAACTCAGCAATCACCGCTCCCCCAAAGACCTCCAGACTTCTCAGGGGACAGTGGAGAGGGTCCTGCAAAGTTCCAGAGAGTGAGCCCGCCCACTCACGTGGCCGCCCATGGAGATGCCCGTCATGCCCAGGGGCCCGTAGCCCTCACGCTCCAGCCAGTGCAGCAGGGCCGCCGACTCCAGGACCAGGGCACCGCCCATCACGAAGAGGTCCGACACGTTCCTCAGGCTGGACCGGCTGGCCTCACAGGACAGAAGACGGCTCAGGACTCACGAGGGGACGCGCCCTTGGGCACCCAGCCCCGTGGTCTCCCGCGGAAGCTCCATCTTCTTTTTTAACTGTCACCAGGGTCATCGCTGCACTGGGAGCCCACTGCCCGCGATGGTCTTCCCCAACCCCTTCTATTTTATTGGACAGAACAGAGAGAAGCTGAGGAGGGAGACAGAAAACGACACCTGTAGCCCTGCTTTGGCGCTCGTGAAGCGTCGTCCCTGCAGACGGGGAGTGGGGGCTCAAACCCAGGTCCTTACGCACGGTGACGTGCACTTAACCAGGTGCGCCCCCACAGGGCCTGGCCAGCTCCGTCTGGCTCCCGGGAACCCAACAGAGTTACGAGTTCTCCCCGCTCCCAGCACACACCTCCAGCGACCCTAAACTATCACACGGCCCTGATGTGCGGCGCAGAACACACTTGTGTGGTCGGGGAGGCGGCCTGGCGCGTGGAGGGGGGCTCGGGCAGGCCACCCCGTGGGCGTGGGGTCCTGGCTGTCTCTCTGACCGCTCACAAATTAGAAAAGATATTCGGTGGCCCAGGAGGTGGTGTGGGGGAGTGAGTGTGGGCTCTGAAGTAGGAGGTTGGGAGTTTGAGGCCCAAGCAACACCAGTGCTGGAGTGATGCTCTCCTCTCCACCTCTCTGATAGGAACATGTGTTTTTTTTTTTTTATATTTATTTATTTATTCCCTTTTGTTGCCCTTGTTATTATTATTGTAGTTATTATTGTTGTTGTTGTTGGATAGGACAGAGAGAAATGGAGGGAGGAGGGGAAGACAGAGAGGGGGAGAGAAAGACAGACACCTGCAGACCTGCTTCACCGCCTGTGAAGTGACTCCCCTGCAGGTGGGGAGCCGGGGGCTCGAACTGGGATCCTTCCACCAGTCCTTGTGCTTTGTGCCACCTGCACTTAACCCGCTGTGCTACTGCCTGGCTCCCAGGAAAATGTTTTTGAACGTTATTTGCTGACACTAGAACTGCCTCGGCTTGCACCAGGCCGTGAATCCAGGGCCCCAGGCAGCAGGACACATTCTCTACACAGCTACAGACCTGACGGGAAAAGAAGCGCCTGGGCCAGCCCTGCCCTGCCTCTCCCCGCACGCTGTTCTCTCTCTGTCTCTCTCTCTCCAGAGCCATGCTCATCTGGCTGATGGTGGTGCTGGGGACTGAACCTGGGACCTCAGTGCCTCAGGGTGAAAGTCCTGCATAACCACTGTGCTGGCTCCCCAGCCCACTAGCGACGTCACCATCTCTGCGAGGAACACATTCGTGACTGTCCTTAGGATAAGGACGCTATAGGAGCGCTTTTTGGTAAAAGCAATAAAAAAAATTTTTAAAAATTCAATGAAAACCAGGCTTATGCACCAGCAGAACTTAAGTACGTTGCTTATTTTCACAAAACACACAGTTCAGGAATATCACAAGAGTAAAACTATTTTTTTATTACTAAGGTGACAATATGGGGCTGTGCAGTGCTGCATCTGGTTGAGTGCATGCCTCGTGTGCAAGGGCCCAGGTTCAAGCCCTCATGCAGGGGGGACAGTGCTGCAGGTCTCTCTCCTCTTGATCTCTCTGTGTATCTACGATAAGTAAATAACCGACAGCAACATTTAGAATCTGTCTTTCTTTTCCTTCGGCAGCCCAGGAGGTGGTGTAGTGGGCAGGGCAGGAGGCCTTCAGGCAAGAGGCCCTGAGTTTGAGCCCTGCGATCACATGTCAGAGAGACACTCTGGTTCTCTCTCCCTCTCCCTCTGCTCTAATAACTAACTAGATAAATCTTACAGTTTTTAAAGTGACATTTTATTTATTATTTTAATGAGAGATACAGGGAGAGGGGAGAGAGACCAGAGCCCTGCTCAGCTCTGGCTTCTGGTGGTGCGGGGGATTGAACCTGAGACCTTGGAGCCTCAGGCGTGAGTCTCTTTGCAGAACCCTGTGCTGTCTCCCTAGCCCCGCGATTCTTTTTTTAGTCAGCCCCTACAAGTCTCACAACCACCCGCCCCCCGTGGTAACGCCCGGCCCTACATTTAGAAGCAGCCAGAGACCACCCGGGCTCCCAGGGTGCTGAGTCTCTGGAACGGACGGTGGCAGGGAAGGCGGCAAATCCTCACCTCTGGTCCTTGGGTTTTCTGCAGCCATGTGAGAATGCGGGTCAAAGACAAAGCTTCCTTTTAAAAAAAGTTGCATGCACCCTGTCTCCAAGCAATTAACTTAAGCAAAAGCAGTTAGAACTTGAGACAATACTGCACTGAGATCACTGTTTTCTAGTTATCCCAACTAGGCTATTTAGAAATCTGACTGCTTGGGGCTGGGCGGTGGCGTGCCTGGTTGAGCGCACACATTACAGTGCACAAGGACCGGGGTTCAAGCCCCTGGCCCCCCCACCTGCAGGGGGAAGCTTCATGAGTGGTGAAGCAGGGCTGCAGGTGTCTCTGTCTCTCTCCCTCTCTGGCTCCCTCCTCCCCTCAATTCCTGCCTGTGTCTATCAAATAAACAAAGATAATAAAAAAATTTAAAAACCGGCATAAGGATCCTGGTTCAAGCCCCAGCTCTCCACCTGCAAGGGGCGGGGGTCGCTTCACAGGAGGTGAAGCAGGTCTGCAGGTGTCTGTCTTTCTCTCCCCCTCTCTGTCTTCCCCTCCTCTCTCCATTTCTCTCTGTCCTATCCAACAACGTCAACATCAATAACAATAATAATAACTACAACAAAGATAAACAAGGGCAACCAAAGGGGAAAGATGGCCTGCAGGAGCCGTGAATTGTAGTGCAGGCACCAAGGCCCAGCTATAACCCTGGAGGCAAAAAAAAAACAAAAACAAAACAAAACAAAATAAAAACAAAAAAGAAATCTGACTGGTCTGCGGGGCCCGGGTGTTGGGAGGCGATGCAGACGCCCTCTCCTTTCACGACAGATCTTAAAGACACAGATGCAGCGTGCTGACTGCTTATCAGGCCCTGTGCTAGACAGCGGCACCGGGGAGGCGACACTCGAGGCAGGAGAGTCCCCTCGCTGCCAAGGGCAAGGCGGGGCGCTGGGTTCACAGGTCCGGGGACGCAGGGAGGAGCGGGGCCACCGCGGCGCCCGGCGTCAGCTGCCTCTCTCCAGGGCACTCGGCCCCTCAGCCCACCACTGGAGCCGGACAGGCGTCCCCTCTGGCGCTCGCCCCCCCTTTCTCAGCACCGGGTCCTTCCCAGAGCCCAGGCCGCAGTCAGACGGGAGCTCCGCAGGCTGTGGAGAGCACAGCGGCCCAGGCTGGGAGTGCCGGCAGGGCCCTGGCCCCATGGCCGCCGTGTCCGACTTTGGAACCTCTGGCCGTCAGGGCTTTCTGTGTCTTGTACCAGCCGAGCTGAGCATTTATTTATTTGTATCTGCACAGCCTTCTCGTCTCTTCTGGAAAGAGTCTGACATCATCTTGAAAGTCAAGTTAAGAACTGTTCTAAGGGGCTGGGGGACAGCACAGTGCTTATTCAAAATGACTTTTGTGCCTGAGGCTCTGGGGCCCAGGTTCAATGCCCAGCACCACCATAGGTCAGAGCTGAGAAGTGTTCTGGTAAGGAAAGAAAAAAAAAAAAGAAGAAAAGAACTGTTCTAAACCTCAGCTGAAACACAGACACCGGTTCCCCGAGCCCACAGGTTTCTTCCCGGCAAGCCTCTGCCTTGTCCACTGACCCAGGGGCGAGCGCACGAGCGAGGCGGGGGACAAGCCGGCCTCACCGTCGGCATGAAGCACAGGCCCTTCTGGCTTTGAAAGGCAGGAGCTGCTCTGCTTCAGGAGGCTCTGAGCTCAGAGCCAGCAGGTCGGACCCTCACTCAGCAGTCGGACCCGCCCGCCGTCGTAGGATATAATAAGGGTTTTCCAGCAGCAGCGAAGCCATCCGGGCCTCCCTGATCATGGGCCGGGCCATCAGCGTTCGCCGCCTCCAGTAGTGCTGGGGGGAAAGGACCGTCACCCGCCGCCCGCCGCCCGCCGCCCGCCACCCGGGCGGAGGGGGAGCCCGGGGCCTCACGTGGTCGCCGGTCCCCGCCAGGTGGATGCACACGGGCCGGTACTTGCCACTCCACTCCCGGGGCACGAGAAACTGGAACCTGCGGGCAGAGCACACACAGCGAGCGGTCCGTCAGACCTGCAGGGCTCCGTCACTGAGCCTGTGAGACAGAACCTCAGATATTCCAGCTGCGGCAGAAACGTGACCACGACGGTCTGCCCTTGCTCAGTGCGGACTACGGGCCGGGCCACCGCCCGCTCGGTTAGACGCATAGTGTACCAAGTCTGAGGAACCGGTCCGCACAAGGGTCCGGGTTCGAGCCCCCGGCTCCTCACTTGCAGGGGAGGTCACTTCACAAGTCGTGAAGCAGGTCTGCAGGTGTCTCTCTTTCTCTCTCCCCCTCCTCCTCTCTCAATTTCTCTCTGTCCTGTCCAATAAAACGGATAAAATGGCCGGCAGGAGCGGTGGATTCCTAGTGCCGCACCGAGCCCCAGTGATGACCCTGGAGGAAAAAATAACAGACTATAAACACAGCACTCGCTCACCACACAGCTCAGGAGTCTTAGAAAAAAAGTAACTCATTGGGGTCGGGCGGTGGCGCAGCGGGGTAAGCGCACGTGGCGCAAAGCGCAAGGACCCGCATAAGGATCCTGGTTCGAGCCCCCGGCTCCCCACCTGCAGGGGAGTCGCTTCCCAGGCGGTGAAGCAGGTCTGCAGGTGTCTGTCTTTCTCTCCCCCTCTCTGTCTTCCCCTCCTCTCTCCATTTCTCTCTGTCTTATCCAACAACAATAATAACCACAACAAGGGCAACAAAAGGGGGAAAAAATGGCCTCTGGGAGCAGTGGATTCATGGTGCAGGCACTGAGCCCCAGCAATAACCCTCGAGGCAAAAAAAAAAAAAAGAAAGTAACTCTTTAGAGGATTCATTGTTTCTCTCTTTTTAAAATTTTTTAGCCAGAGCACTGTGCAAGTCTGGGACCTGGGGCCTCAGTCTCATCACACGACCATTATGCTGTCTCCCAGGTCCCAGCTTCTTACTTTGAGTCTATGATGATCTTTAGTTATTTTTTTCAAGTTTTTGAACTTTAAAAAAAATATTTATTGATTTCTAAGAGCACTGCTGAGCTCTGGCTGGGGCTGGCGACCCTGCAGACTCTGCAGAGCCCTCACGCTGTCTCCCTCCCCAGCCCTGCCTCTGATGCCCTTGGGGCCGAAGTGCCTCCCCGGGGCACACGTGCAGCTGGGCCTCTGTCTGGGGGTCTCAGCGTCTTTACCTCTAAAGTGACTGCTGGGTCTACGGCTGGCGTCGGGCTGCTTCAGGATGGAGCCTAAGCCCTCTGTCTCTTCCTTTGTGAGTCTGTACCAGTATGCCTGGATTTCTTCCTTTCTTTTTACATTCCTACTACATAGCTGTTTTGTTTTTTTTAAAATAATTTTCTTGTTCACAAGAAATATAGGAGAGAAAGAAAGAACCGGACATCACTCTGGTATATGTGCTGCCAGGGATTGAACTCGGGACCTGATGGATGAGAATCCGATGCCTTAGACTGGGAGTATGGACTGACCAGTCAACGCCCATGTTCAGCGGGGAAGCAATGACAGAAGCCAGACCTTCCACCTTCTGCAACCCTCAATGACCCTGGGTCCATGCTCCCAGAGGGATAGAGAATAGGGAAGCTATCAGGGAAGGGGGTGGGATATGGAGATTGGGCGGTGGGAATTGTGTGGAGTTGTACCCCTCCTACCCTATGGTTTTGTTAATTAATCCTTTCTTAAATAAAAAAATTTAAAAAAAAAAAAAAAAGAATCCGATGCCTTATCCACTGCACCACCTCCCGGGCCACTTTTAAAAAAAATTTTTTTTAAATCAGAACCCTGCACAGCTCTGGCTGATGGTGGAGCTGGGGATTGAACCTAGTACTTCAGAGCCTCAGGCATGAGAGTCTCTCTGTAAATGCATCATGCTCTCTCCCCCGCCCTATAAGCTAAGTTCTGGAGATGCTACATAGCTTGTATAGGTCTCCACGGTCCGGTAACACCTTTACCTGAACGCCGACCCAAAGCCAACCCTCCCCCTGTTGGAAGGCCGACACTAAGAGACTCGGCACACATTCAGGAATGGGGTAGCCGCGTCTGCCCAGTGACTTCACTCACTGCCGCGGCTTTCTGAGTAAAGTCCCTACCTGGCGATCACAGACTCAGCCGGCATGATGTCAGGCACGTAGTGGGCCATGGGAGAGACAAAATGTCCGTCCAGAATCCTGCAGTCTGACTGCTCTTCAATCTGCAGGGAAGCAAGGCCAGGGGAGTGCAACTCGCAAACACCTGTCTGAGGGCGTGAGGGAGCCTCTCCGTGCCCTGCTGAACTGCAGACAGGGCGCTAGACCCCCCCACTAGCGGAGCTGCAGACAGGGCGCTAGACCCCCCCACTAGCTGAGCTGCAGACAGGGCACTAGACCCCCCCCACTAGCTGAGCTGCAGACAGGGCACTAGACCCCCCCACTAGCTGAGCTGCAGACAGGGCGCTAGACCCCCCCCACTAGCTGAGCTGCAGACAGGGCGCTAGACCCCCCCCACTAGCTGAGCTGCAGACAGGGCGCTAGACCCCCCCACTAGCTGAGCTGCAGACAGGGCGCTAGACCCCCCCACTAGCTGAGCTGCAGACAGGGCGCTAGACCCCCCACTAGCTGAGCTGCAGACAGGGCACTAGACCCCCCCCCACTAGCTGAGCTGCAGACAGGGCGCTAGACCCCCCCCACTAGCTGAGCTGCAGACAGGGCGCTAGACCCCCCCACTAGCTGAGCTGCAGACAGGGCGCTAGACCCCCCCACTAGCTGAGCTGCAGACAGGGCGCTAGACCCCCCCACTAGCTGAGCTGCAGACAGGGCGCTAGACCCCCCCACTAGCTGAGCTGCAGACAGGGCACTAGACCCCCCCACTAGCTGAGCTGCAGACAGGGCGCTAGACCCCCCCACTAGCTGAGCTGCAGACAGGGCGCTAGACCCCCCCCCCCCACTAGCTGAGCTGCAGACATGGCGCTAGACCCCCCCCCCCACTAGCTGAGCTGCAGACAGGGCGCTAGACCCCCCCCCCCACTAGCTGAGCTGCAGACAGGGCACTAGACCCCCCCCCCACTAGCTGAGCTGCAGACAGGGCGCTAGACCCCCCCACTAGCGGAGCTGCAGACAGGGCACTAGACCCCCCCCCACTAGCTGAGCTGCAGACAGGGCGCTAGACCCCCCCCCACTAGCTGAGCTGCAGACAGGGCGCTAGACCCCCCCCACTAGCTGAGCTGCAGACAGGGCGCTAGACCCCCCACTAGCGGAGCTGCAGACAGGGCACTAGACCCCCCCCCACTAGCTGAGCTGCAGACAGGGCGCTAGACCCCCCCCCCACTAGCTGAGCTGCAGACAGGGCGCTAGACCCCCCACTAGCTGAGCTGCAGACAGGGCACTAGACCCCCCCCCACTAGCTGAGCTGCAGACAGGGCGCTAGACCCCCCCCCCACTAGCTGAGCTGCAGACAGGGCGCTAGACCCCCCCCCACTAGCTGAGCTGCAGACAGGGCGCTAGACCCCCCCCACTAGCTGAGCTGCAGACAGGGCGCCAGACCCCCCCACTAGCTGAGCTGCAGACAGGGCGCCAGACCCCCCACACCGCTATGAGTTGCAGACAGGGCGCTAGACCCCCCCCACGAGCTGAGCAGATGGCGACGCCCCTCTGATCTGACAGCCCCTTGTGTTTCTGTGTGGCGACAGCTTCTGGCAGCTGGTTCTCCAGCTGGCGCACTTCCCACACTCTGCATAGCCGCAGAACCTCCTTAACCCTCCTGTGCCCACGGGTACAAAACCAAAAAGATCCAGCACTCGCTGTGTCCTTGCTCAGGTGAGTATAAACGAATATTCTTGGAACCAGGCGGTGGCGCACCTGGCCCAGCGCTCACACGACCTGGGTTCAAGCCCCTGGTCCCCAACTGCAGGGGGGAAGCTTCATGAGTGATGAAGCAGGGCTGCGGGTGTCAGTCTTCATCCAACAATGAAATAAATGCTGTCAAGTGCGTGTCGACACTGGTGTCCAGGCCCCAGCTAGGACGCACACACCACCTGCCTCCACTGCTGCTCTCTGTCTACTCTGACGTTCAGCCCTCTCTTGGGGGAAGAAAGGCAACCGGGTGCGTGCTGCCAGCGGTACCTTGTCAACATAGACCGGATAGTCACTGGACACCAGCGTCTGCCCACTCTCTCGGTTCCCGATCATCTTCCTGAATTCAAAGAGTCTGTCAGGGGCAGGGGAGAAAAGACAGAGACGCGTGAGTTTCACACGACCAGTGCCACCCCCGCACCGGGCTGATGATGACGGCTAAACTTGGCGAGTGCTACGCGGGAGAGAAGCCTATTCACGTTAAAATTTAAACTTAGAGGAAAACAACAGTTTGTTCAAGGTGGATACCATGTTCCAGGAAAAAAAAATTAGAAAGAAATTAATACAAGACTTGGGCCAGACGGCGGCGCACCTGGTTGAGCGCACACATTACAGCGCACAAGGACCCAGGTTCAAGCCCCCGGTCCCCACCTGCAGGGGGAAGCTTCATGGGTGGTGAAGCAGGGCTGCAAGTGTCTCTGTCTTCCTCTCCCTCTCTGTCTCTCCCACTCCTCTCAATTTCTCTCTGTCTCTATCCAATAATGAATAAATAACAAAGAAAAGAAATTCATGTAAGACCCAAAATCAAAGGACAAGTCCTAACCCCCCTTTTCCTTCAGTTGAGACTTGCCCCCAAACAGCCCAATCTGACAGTCTTCGCAACCTCAGACCACCCCGGGAATTGCCGTCCCTGAAAATCACACATACCTTTGATCGGTTTAGTCACTATTACAACTTGAAACATCTAGTTTAGGCGTCGGGCAGTGGGGCACCTGGCTAAGCACATGTAGTCCTACGCACAAGGATCTGCACAAGGATCTGGGTTCGAGCACCCGCTTCCCCACCTGCAGGGGAGATACTTCACAAGTGGTGAAGCAGGGCTGCAGGTGTCTCTGTCTCTCTCCCTCTCTGTCTTCCCCTCTCCTCTCAATTTCTCTCTGTCCTATCCAATAAAATGTAAAAAAACGGCCGTCAGGAGCAATGGATTCCTAGTGCTGGCACCGAGCCCAGAGATAAGTCTGGAGGCAACAAAAAAGAAAAAGAGCATTATTCAGCTAATGACTGTGTGAGCTACAGCTGAGGGAAGGAAAGTCCTTCACCGGAAGCGCAGCTTGATGCCAGACATGCCCTCTCAGCACCTGACGCAGGTGCGCCTGACGGGGCTCGAGGCTCTGCAGCGGACTTGCCTCTTGAGGTCCTCCGGCCGTCCCCAGCCTCTGATGAACAGCTTGGTGAGGAGCAGCCTGCGGTACAGGACGTCTAGCTTGCTCACACCCATCGGTGGCAAACAAGCACCCTCGGGGGAGATCCAGCGCCACTGCACAGCACGCTCCACGCGGGTCAGCGGGTCAGCTCCCCAATCGTCACAAACCGCCAGGAGGGAGGCCTAGACCTGCAAGACCTGCGGGATGCAATGGGGAGTGAGTGGGGACAGGGTCTGGGCTCAGGGACGCAATGGGGAGTGAGTGGGGACAGGGCCTGGGCTCAGAGACACAATGGGGAGTGAGTGGGGACAGGGTCTGGGCTCAGAGACACAATGGGGAGTGAGTGGGGACAGGGTCTGGGCTCAGGGACACAATGGGGAGTGAGTGGGGACAGGGTCTGGGCTCAGGGACACAATGGGGAGTGAGTGGGGACAGGGTCTGGGCTCAGGGACACAATGGGGAGTGAGTGGGGACAGGGTCTGGGCTCAGAGACACAATGGGGAGTGAGTGGGGACAGGGTCTGGGCTCAGAGACACAATGGGGAGTGAGTGGGGACAGGATCTGGGCTCAGGGACACAATGGGCAGTGAGTGGGGACAGGGCCTGGGCTCAGGGACACAATGGGGAGTGAGTGGGGACAGGGCCTGGGCTCAGGGACACAATGGGGAGTGAGTGGGGACAGGGTCTGGGCTCAGAGACACAATGGGGAGTGAGTGGGGACAGGGTCTGGGCTCAGAGACACAATGGGGAGTGAGTGGGGACAGGATCTGGGCTCAGAGACACAATGGGGAGTGAGTGGGGACAGGGTCTGGGCTCAGAGACACAATGGGGAGTGAGTGGGGACAGGATCTGGGCTCAGGGACACAATGGGCAGTGAGTGGGGACAGGGCCTGGGCTCAGGGACACAATGGGGAGTGAGTGGGGACAGGGCCTGGGCTCAGGGACACAATGGGGAGTGAGTGGGGACAGGGCCTGGGCTCAGAGACACAATGGGGAGTGAGTGGGGACAGGATCTGGGCTCAGGGACACAATGGGGAGTGAGTGGGGACAGGATCTGGGCTCAGGGACACAATAGGGAGTGAGTGGGGACAGGGCCTGGGCTCAGGGACGCAATGGGGAGTGAGTGGGGACAGGGCCTGGGCTCAGGGACGTAATGGGGAGTGAGTGGGGACAGGGCCTGGGCTCAGGGACGCAATGGGGAGTGAGTGGGGACAGGGCCTGGGCTCAGGGACGCAATGGGGAGTGAGTGGGGACAGGGCCTGGGCTCAGGGACGCAATGGGGAGTGAGTGGGGACAGGGTCTGGGCTCAGGGACGCAATGGGGAGTGAGTGGGGACAGGGTCTGGGCTCAGGGACACAATGGGGAGTGAGTGGGGACAGGATCTGGGCTCAGGGACGCAATGGGGAGTGAGTGGGGACAGGGTCTGGGCTCAGGGACGCAATGGGGAGTGAGTGGGGACAGGGCCTGGGCTCAGAGCTGGCAGCACAGAGTGGGACCCTGTTTGTCCGGAGCCCTCATGCAGTCAGCTCCACAGCGGCAAGTCTGCGGGCCTGTTCCCATGAGAGCCTCTTGCTTTTCAAAGAAGTCTTCCTTGATTACAGTGGGCGGGTCAGGGCCTCACCAGAGCATCACTCTGGCACATGCATGCCGGGGATTGAACTTGGGGCTGCCAGGTTCAGGGCCCAGCACTTTGCCAGCTGCCAGCCCCTGAGTTGCAACAGGAAGCTGCTGCCTTCTGTGGCCAGTGGCCAAAGCCCAGGATGCAGACTTCACAGTGGAGAGAGACAAGAGACGACGACGCAGGGTCGAGCGGCAGCACAGCGGGTTAAGCGCAGGTGGCGCAAAGCGCAGGGACCAGCACGAGGATCCCTGTTCGAGCCCCCGGCTCCCCACCTGCAGGGGAGTCACTTCACAGGCGGTGAAGCAGGTCTGCAGGTGTCTGTCTTTCTCTCCCCCTCTCTGTCTTCCCCTCCTCTCTCCATTTCTCTCTGTCCTATCCAACGACGACAACAATAATAATAACTACAACAATAAAACAAGAGCAACCATAGGTAAAATAAATACATAAATAAATAAATATAACGGGACAGCAACGCCCGCTGCTGTCACACTCAGACCTGCTGCCGCGGGTTTCTGTTTAATCCCAGCAACACAGAGTCGCACGCGTAAGGCGGGAGGAGAGTGGCCTCCCACGGCCAGGGTCTGCTCTGGGCCCTGCTCCTCCCGCCTCTCCTGCTCACGGGACCACCCATCACCCCAGTCAACCCACCTGGCACAGCGGGCAGAGCCTGCAGAACCAGAGGCGAGCGGGGCTGTGGCCGTCCTCACCCTGCTCAGCGCCCTGCCCTCCCCAGAGGTGGCTGCTGTCCATGCTGCTCACTGCCCGCCTCTCCCAGGGGCGTACGCACACGCACACACACTCACTCTCTCTCACACACACACTCACTCTCTCACACACATACACGCTCACACACACACACACACACTCTCTCTCACATACACTCACACACATACACGCTCACACACACACACAAGCTCACTCACTCACTCTCTCTCACACACTCACACACACACTCACTCTCTCACACACATACACGCTCACGCTCACACACACTCTCTCTCACACACTCACACACACACTCACTCTCTCACACACATACACGCTCACGCTCACACACACTCTCTCTCACACACTCACACACACACATGCTCACTCACACACACACTCACACATACACTCACACACGCTCACTCACACACACACTCACACACACGCTCACGGACACACTCACACGCTCATGGACATACTCACGCACACTCACACATGCACACACACACACACACACACATGCTCACTCACACACACTCACACGCTCACGCACACACTCACACATGATCACACACTCACAAGCTCACTCTCACACACTCACATACACACACACACACACACACACTCACACACTCACACGCTCACGCACAGGCTGGGGCTGCCCATCCAAACAAAGGAGACGCCTCTGCAGCTCTTCCATGCGGAGCATGCTGCGTGTTGCGTGCTGCATGTATTCACCCCTGCCAGGCGCATTGGGCTTCAAGGCGCCCAGGCTGCCGGGCCCTGCTGCTCAACACGTGTCACCTGGGCTGTGTCTGATCACATGACCTTCAGGAAGAGGCGCAGCTGGGGGTCAGCAGGTCAGAGGCTGCAGGAAGGGGGGGTGCGTGGGGCTTGGGTGCACAGCGGTCTGGCAGGGCCAGGCCCTGGGGGTGGGGTGGGGGGGGGAGCGCAGAGTCTCCCAGAGCCGGCTCTGTCCCCCCAGACCCGCTGCAGGCAGGGGCGAGCGGTGGCCTTGAAGGACAGAAGGAGGCAAAGGGGCACGGCCGGCCGCTGCCCAGCTGCAGAGCAAACAGCAGGAAAGAGCCACGCGCTCCCCAGGGCCAGGGCGCCAGAGCCTTTCCTAGAAGGGAACCGCCCGCCGCCCGCCGGGAGCGCCAGGCCTCTGCTGTCTAGTATTTTTATCTCTGGTGACACCAGTGCTCAAGTATTCAGGGCACAGTCTGAGTGCTCTCTGGACTGCTCTTTGTCCGCGTAGGAAGGTCTGCGAGGCACGTCCGAGGGAAACTATCGCAAACACACAAACGTGACCTTTGCTTACAAGCTCTCTTCTAGAGCACGTCCGCAGCGCGGGGTAAAGTGGCAAGGACGGGCTTGGAGGCCCCGGCAGTCGCTGGAAACATCCACGGTGCTGGGCCAGGCGGTGGTACACCCAGCTGGGCGCACGGGACAGTGCACGAGGACCCGGGTTCAAGCCTTGCAGGGGGAGAGCTTTGTGAGGGGCGGGGCTGCAGATGTGTGCCTCTCTCCAGCTTCCCCGCCCTCGCTATTATCTCTTTGTCTCTGGCCGATAAATAAATAAAGATAAAAACCTGCTCTCCCCGCTCCACCAGTCTGATTCCATCTTACACGGGAGAAGAGGAGGAAGCGGGAAGTCTGTCTGGAGGCGGCCGCTGCTTAACAGCCCCGGAGAACTCTCTCAGCTTCCAGAGACTCAGCCAGTCACGGGTGCCCTCCGCAAAGCTGACGCGGACACAGACGTGGAGGTGCGTGGAGGTGCGTCTGCCCCACGGGCCCCTGACCACCCCCACCGCCTCCCACCGCCCGGGGACCGTGGGTCCGCAGACACAGCGCCAGTCCTGAACCACGGCGGGGCCTCTAGCCGGTGCCCTTGACAGCACGCACCTCTCTCTAAAACGGGCACAGACAGCCAGGACCTCACGCAAGAAGCCGTGACAGCTCCCAGCTCTGCCCGCCGTGCGGCCTCTGCTCAGCCGGCCTGTGCCGGGAGCGGGGCTGCCCGAGGGGAGTGGGCCAGGGGCCTCTCCCGCCCAGGACAAGCCCACGGGTGCTCAGCGGGGCGCAGGCGGCTGCCAGACGGTCCCTCTGCCGGCACATGGGCGACATGTGCAGCGCCCGGGCGGCCAGGCCCAGACGGTGGGCGGGTGGGACGCGGAGTGGTGCCCGCTGCCTGCTGGCGGCCCCCAGGGGTCAGACCTCTGAGGACACGGTCACCCTGGCCCGGGGCTGACCCCGAGGACACACACACACCTCCACCTGCAAGTGTCACCTGCCTCTGGTGATGGGGCTGACCCTTAGGACACACTGCCACCTGCCTCTGACCCCGGCCAGCGCTCACCCCGAGGACACAGTCACATGCGTCTGACCACTGTCACCTCTGACCCCGGCCAGCGCTGACCTCGAGGACACAGTCACGTGCCTCTGACCAGTGTCACCTCTGACCCCGGCCAGCGCTGACCCCAGGACACAGTCACGTGCCTCTGACCAGTGTCACCTCTGACCCCAGGACAGTCACGTGCCTCTGACCAGTGTCACCTCTGACCCCGGCCGGCGCTGACCCCGAGGACAGTCACGTGCCTCTGACCAGTGTCACCTCTGACCCCGGCCGGCGCTGACCCCGAGGACAGTCACGTGCCTCTGACCAGTGTCACCTCTGACCCCGGCTGGCGCTGACCCCAAGGACACAGTCACGTGCCTCTGACCACAGTGTCATCTCTGACCCCGAGGACACAGCCACCCCGAGGTGCCACCTGCCTCTGACGGCGGGCCCGACGAGGGTGACGGGCACGCAGCCGGCGCCAGGCTGACCCTGGGGTCGGACCCGAGAGCCTGGGCCCGGCCCCGTGACTTCCGGGGTGGGCAGCTGGTGCGGGCCTGGGTGCGAGGGGCCCTCACGATCGGAGCCCCGAGACCGCCGTTCCTCACCCTAGTCCGCTCCCCCGCGGCCCCCAAGGCTCCCGGGGACCCCACATGCACCCGGGGGCGCCGCCTGCACTCAGCGGACCCCGGCCGCCCGCCCGCCGCTCACCCGGCCGCCCGCCGTCCCGATCCGCCGCGCGGGCTCCGCAGCCAGGCCCCGCCCCGCCCCCGGCCCCGCCCCCGGCCACAAGCCCCGCCCCCGGCCACGCCCACAGCGGCTCCTCCAACTGGCCCCGCCCCCGCCACACACGACGCCCCGCCTCTCGCGCCGCCGGCGCGCACGCGCTCCGGGTTGACGGCGGACGGGGGGGGGGGGGGCGAGAGTTGTCGCGAGACTTGGCCGGACGCGGCCGCGGGCTGCCGCGACCATGGCGAGCTCGGGCGACGAGGCGGAGCAGGAGCCGCTGCTGGGGCCCCGCACCCCCGGAAGCAGGTGAGCGGATGTGGGGGAAGCCCCGCTCCCCGCTGCGCTGGGCCCGGGCCCCTTCCGGCGTCGGCCGCGGCCCCTCGGGGCGTCGTGCGTGCTGCCCGGCCGGGCCCCGAGCCCCGCACGAAGGTTCCGGACGAAAAGGGCCCGGCCGGGCGCCGTCCGCCTGTCCGCATGGCCGCCTGTCCTCCTCCTCCTGTCTGCCTGTCCGCCAGTCCGCCTGTCCGCATGGCCGCCTGTCCTCCTCCTGTCCACCTGTCCTCCACCTGTCCTCCACCTGTCTGCCTGTCCGCCTGTCCTCCTCCTGTCCGCCTGTCCTCCTGTCCGCCTGGCCTCCTCCTGGCCTCCTCCTGTCCGCCTGTCCGCCTGTCCGCCTGTCCGCCTGTCCTCCTGTCCACCTCCTGTCCGCCTGTCCTCCTGTCCGCCTGGCCTCCTCCTGGCCTCCTCCTGTCCGCCTGTCCGCCTGTCCTCCTGTCCACCTCCTGTCCGCCTGTCCTCCTGTCCGCCTGCCCTCCTCCTGTCCGCCTGTTTTCCTGTCCGCCTGCCCTCCTCCTGTCCGCCTGTCCTGTCCGCCTGTCCTCCTGTCCGCCTGTCCTCCTGTCCGCCCGTCCTCCTGTCTGCCCGTCCTCCTGTCCGCCTGTCCTCCTGTCTGCCTGTCCTCCTCCTGGTCTCCTGTCTTTCCTGTCCTCCTCCTCCTCCTGGCCTCCTGTCTCTCTTGTCCCTCCCTCTGTCCTCCTGTCCCGTGTCATCACGCGGCAGCACGGGCACCGGCACCTGCCATCATGGCACCCGGGGCCACGCCCCTCTCGGCGGATTCACTTTTATTCATTTCCGAGGGTGACGGACGGGGCTCACCCGCCTGAGGCCCAGCACCCACTGGCCCTTGGCTTCTCCCGCCCTCCCCTGACAGCTTTCCTATTCTCTATCCCTCTGGGAGCATGGACCCAGGGTCACTGTGGGATGCAGAAGGTGGAAGGTCTGGCTTCTGTCATTGCTTCCCCGCTGAACATGGGCGTTGACAGGTGGATCCACACTCCCAGCCTGTCTCTCTCTTTCCCTAGTGGGGCAGGGCTCTGGGGAAGCGGGGCTCCAGGACACATGGGTGGGGTCGTCTGTCCAGGGAAGCCTGGCCGGCATCGTGGGAGCATCTGGACCCTGGTGGCTGATAAAGAGAGTTCACACACAGAGCCAAGCACATTGTTGATGGTTTGGTTTTTATTTGCCTTTAAAGTTGTCTGTGTCTCTGAGAGAGAAGCAGCCCCCCGCACACAGTGCTGGCTGGTCACTTTGCCCCCCACCTCCTGGCCGATGGGGTTCACGACTCGAGGTGTTCACTCCTCCTTTTTTGTACCTTATTAAACACAACAGGGAGAAGCCGAGAGGGAGCGAGACGGAGACGCCCGCAGCCCTGCTTCACCACTCGTGAAGCTCCCCCCTGCAGGTGGGGCCTGGGGGCTTGAACCCGGGTCCTTGGCACTGTGACATGTGCTCAACAAGGTGCACCGCGGGCCGTGACTTTTTTTTTTTTTCCCTCCAGGGTCATTGCTGGGGCTCGGTGCCTGCACCACGAATCCACCGCTCCGGGAGGCCATTTTGTCATTTTGTTGCCCTTGTCATTGATGTCATTGTTGGCTAGGACAGAGAGAAATGGAGAGAGGAGGGAAGACAGAGAGGGGGAGAGAAAGACAGACACCTGCAGACCTGCTTCACCACCTGTGAAGCGACTCCCCTGCAGGTGGGGAGCCGGGGGCTCGAACCGGGATCCTTAGGCCGGTCCCTGCGCTTCGCGCCACCTGCGCTTCACCCGCTGCACCACCGCCCCCCATGTTTTATCTGTTTCACTGAGAGACACTGAGCCCTGCTGAGCTCTGGCCGGAGGTGCTGGGGATTGAACCTGGGGCGTCAGCCTCCGGCGGGAGAGTCCTCTGAGACCCCTCGCTGCCCGCGGGATGCAGCCCGCACCTCAGGCTGCCCGGGCCGCGGCCTCCGACCTCCAGCACCCTGTGTCCGCAGGGAGCCCTGTGCCCAGGAGAGCGCGGAGCAGGCCCGGAGCCGCTGGCGCTCGGTCAGGGTGCTGTACCTCACCATGTTCCTCAGCAGCGTGGGTAAGACCCCCGGCCTTGCAGCCGCCGGCCGTCGGCCTAAAGCAGAGGCTGGAACGTCCCCGGGGGCCCCAGCCCTCACCCGGGTCCCCGTGAGGCTCCGCTCGGGGACTCGACCCCTGGCCCCTGAGCGCCCCCGCCCCGCCCGTGGGCCCCGCGTCCGGGTGCCCGCCACCTCGCCCTCGCTGCCTCGCTGCCTCGCTGCCCGGGCCGGGCGCCCACCCTCCACTGGCCGCGTCTCCGGGCCGCCTGCTGCCTCTGCCCGAGCGCCCTGAGCGGGCCGGGTGGCAGTGAGCACCTTCTGTCTCCGCAGGCTTCTCCATCGTCATCATGTCCGTCTGGCCTTACCTGCAGAAGGTGTGTGCCCGGCCGAGCCCTTGCGGACGCCATCTGTCCCTCAGCACTCAGGAGGGAGGGGTCGCGGCGCGGGGTGCGGGGGTGGGCGGGCTGCCCGGTGGGGACCCCCAGGCCGCACTCCTCTGGGCTCAGTGCCCGCTGCCAGGAGGCTCCGGTGGGGAGCAGTGGTCAGTTTTCTGGGTGGCATCAAGCTGGCCGACACGGAGACAGCTCGGGGGTGAGGACATCTGCCCACCAGGCCCAGGCTCCAGACACTCCGCAGCCCTGACAGGGGCTCTCTCCCTGTCTCTCCCATGCCGCCTCTCCACCATGCCGCCTCTCCCCCATGGCCCCTCTCCCATGCCCCCTCTCCCATGCCCCCTCTCTCCCATGCCCCCTCTCTCCCATGCCCCCTCTCTCCCATGCCCCCTCTCTCCCATGCCCCCTCTCTCCCATGCCGCCTCTCTCCCATGCCCCCTCTCCCCCATGCCGCCTCTCCCATGCCGCCTCTCCCATGCCGCCTCTCTCCCATGCCCCCTCTCCCCCATGCCGCCTCTCCCATGCCGCCTCTCCCATGCCCCCTCTCTCCCATGCCCCCTCTCTCCCATGCCGCCTCTCCCATGCCGCCTCTCCCATGCCCCCTCTCTCCCATGCCCCCTCTCTCCCATGCCCCCTCTCCCATGCCCCCTCTCTCCCATGCCGCCTCTCCCATGCCCCCTCTCTCCCATGCCCCCTCTCTCCCATGCCCCCTCTCCCATGCCGCCTCTCCCATGCCGCCTCTCCCATGCCGCCTCTCCCATGCCCCCTCTCTCCCATGCCCCCTCTCCCATGCCCCCTCTCTCCCATGCCCCCTCTCTCCCATGCCCCCTCTCTCCCATGCTGTCTCTCTCCCATGCTGTCTCTCTCCCATGCCGCCTCTCCCATGCCCCCTCTCTCCCATGCCCCCTCTCCCATGCCCCCTCTCTCCCATGCCCCCTCTCCCATGCACCCTCTCCAATGCTGCGCCTCTCCCATGCCCCCTCTCTCCCATGCCCCCTCTCCCATGCTCCCTCTCCCATGCACCCCTCTCTCCCATGCCCCCTCTCCCATGCCCCCTCTCTCCCATGCCCCCTCTCTCCCATGCCCCCTCTCCCATGCCCCCTCTCTCCCATGCCCCCTCTCCCATGCCCCCTCTCTCCCATGCCCCCTCTCCCATGCCCCCTCTCCCATGCCCCCTCTCCCATGCCCCCTCTCCCATGCCCCCCTCTCCCATGCCCCCTCTCTCCCATGCCCCCTCTCCCATGCCCCCTCTCTCCCATGCCGCCTCTCCCATGCTGTCTCTCTCCCATGCCGTCTCTCTCCCATGCCGCCTCTCTCCCATGCTGTCTCTCTCCCATGCCGCCTCTCTCCCATGCCGTCTCTCTCCCATGCCGCCTCTCTCCCATGCCGCCTCTCTCCCATGCTGTCTCTCTCCCATGCTGTCTCTCTCCCATGCCGCCTCTCTCCCATGCTGTCTCTCTCCCATGCCGTCTCTCTCCCATGCCGTCTCTCTCCCATGCCGCCTCTCTCCCATGCCGCCTCTCTCCCATGCCGCCTCTCCCATGCTGCCTCTCTCCCATGCTGTCTCTCTCCCATGCCGCCTCTCTCCCATGCTGTCTCTCTCCCATGCCGCCTCTCTCCCATGCTGTCTCTTTCCCATGCTGCCTCTCTCCCATGCTGTCTCTCTCCCATGCTGTCTCTCTCCCATGCCGCCTCTCTCCCATGCTGTCTCTTTCCCATGCTGCCTCTCTCCCATGCTGTCTCTCTCCCATGCTGTCTCTCTCCCATGCCGCCTCTCTCCCATGCCGCCTTTCCCATGCTGCCTCTCTCCCATGCTGCCTCTCTCCCATGCTGTCTCTCTCCCATGCCGCCTCTCTCCCATGCCGCCTTTCCCATGCTGTCTCTCTCCCATGCTGCCTCTCTCCCATGCTGTCTCTCTCCCATGCCGCCTCTCTCCCATGCCGCCTTTCCCATGCTGTCTCTCTCCAATGCTGCCTCTCTCCCATGCTGTCTCTCTCCCATGCCGCCTTTCCCATGCTGTCTCTCTCCAATGCCGCCTCTCTCCCATGCTGCCTCTCTCCCATGCCGCCTCTCCCATGCTGTCTCTCTCCCATGCCGTCTCTCTCCCATGCCGCCTCTCTCCCATGCTGTCTCTCTCCCATGCTGTCTCTCTCCCATGCCGCCTCTCTCCCATGCCGCCTCTCTCCCATGCCGCCTCTCTCCCATGCTGTCTCTCTCCCATGCCGTCTCTCTCCCATGCCGCCTCTCTCCCATGCCGCCTCTCTCCCATGCCGCCTCTCTCCCATGCCGCCTCTCTCCCATGCCGCCTTTCCCATGCTGTCTCTCTCCCATGCTGCCTCTCTCCCATGCCGCCTCTCCCATGCTGTCTCTCTCCCATGCTGTCTCTCTCCCATGCCGCCTCTCTCCCATGCTGTCTCTCTCCCATGCCGCCTCTCTCCCATGCCGCCTCTCTCCCATGCCGCCTCTCTCCCATGCTGTCTCTCTCCCATGCCGCCTCTCTCCCATGCCGCCTCTCTCCCATGCCGCCTCTCTCCCATGCCGCCTCTCCCATGCTGCCTCTCTCCCATGCTGCCTCTCTCCCATGCTGCCTCTCTCCCATGCTCTCTCTCCCTCTCTGTCAAGTACCACGAGTGAAGTTGCTGGCCCAGGAGTGGTGGTCAGGCGGCCACACTGGCAGCAGCAGCAGCGTCCACCCACAGGCAGCTGATTTCCCATCAGTCCAGCTCTCTCTGAGGAGCCCTGGGAGCCTCCCCTTGGGCCGCCCTGCCCACCTCCCGCCTGCTCAGTACTGGCGTCTGCGTAGGAGCCCTGAATTACCTCTCTGTTCTCTCATCCTCTCCTTCCTTAGACAACTGCTGCTCTGATTGACCGATCAATTGATCGATTTGACAGGACTGAGAGAAGTTAGAGGGGAGGGGGCTAGAGAGAGACCCCTGCAGCCCTGCCTCACCACTTGTGAAGCTCTCCCCCTGCAGGTGGGGACTAGGCCTTGAACCCGGGTCCTTGCTCACTGTAGCACTGTGGCATGAGTGCTCAGCTGGGCACACCACCACCCAGTCCTGCTTTTACTTAATTTCCAAGATCTACTTGCTGAGACAGAGAGAGCTGGCGTGTTTCTGTCCGGGTGCGGGGATTGAACCTGGGGCCTCGCCCGTGCCAGTCCTGTGCTGGGCGCTCCGCTGACCCAGTCTGCTGTTTCACTCGTATATATGTATATGTGTGGGGTTTTTTATTTGTTGTTGGATAGGACAGAGAGAAACGGAGAGAGGAGGGGGAGACAGAGAGGAAGAGAGACAGACAGATACCTGCAGACCTGCTTCACCGCCTGTGAAGTGACGCCCCTGCAGGTGGGGAGCCGGGGGCTCGAACCGGGAACCTAACCGGTCCTTGCGCTTTGCGCTTAACCCGCTGCACTCCCTGTTGTTTGGTTTTCAGATAGAGCAGAGAGGTGGAGAGAGTGGCCGCCACCGCAGCACTGACGTTTCCTTCAACGCAGTGGGGCCTGGGTTGTGCACGTGGCAAGGCAGCACATTATGGGGGGGGCTGCTGGGCAACGCTGTCCCTGCGTCTGTCTCCACGTCTGTGTAGCGGTATCTATTTCCAGCTGTCTGTCTGCCCGTCTGTCCTTTTACCGGAGCACTGAGCAGCTGTGGCCGATGGGGGTTCTGGGGATTGGACCCGGGGCTGCAGAGCCTCGGGCGTGGGAGTCTTTTGCACGACTGTGATGCCGCTCCCTCCTGTATTTTACCATTTACTCGTCAGCATGAGGGGGAGCAGAGCATCACTGGCACACGCGAGGCCTCCGGCTCTCAGTCGGTGCTGTGGCCGCGCCTCCCGGCCCTGGCCCTGTGTGGCCTCACTCCAGGGGGAGGCTCCACGGCCCAGCTTCCCCCGCAGTCAGAGGGCCCCGGGGCAGGGAGAGGTGACGGCCAGGGTCGCAGCTCCCCCGCGCCGGGCTTGGTGCGGCCGTGTGCCGGCCCGGGGCTCGAACCCGGTCCCGGCGCCCGGGGAGGCGTGGGCCAGCGGCTGCGCTTCCCCGCAGGTGGACCCCACGGCGGACGCCGGCTTCCTGGGCTGGGTCACGGCGTCCTTCAGCCTGGGCCAGATGTTGGCCTCGCCGCTGTTCGGCTGCTGGTCCAACCGGCGTCCGCGCAGGGAGCCGCTGCTGGTGTCGCTCGCGCTGTCGGTCGCCGCCAACTGCCTGTACGCCTACGTGCACGCCCCGGCCGCCCACAACAAGGACTACATGCTGCTGGCGCGCGGCCTGGCCGGCTTCGGAGCAGGTACCCGCCGCCACGGCTGGACCCGGGGCCTCGGAGCAGAAGCGCTGTGCCGTCTCCCCAGCCCCGTCCTGACTGTTACTACTGCTATTATTACCATTTCTCCCAGAGCCCTGCTCAGCCCTGGCTGACGCTGGTGCTGGGGCTCGAACCCGGGGCCTCAGAGCGCCTGTCAGCGGCGGCTCTGCCGGGGTGACGCGTGTCTTCCTAGGCAACGTGGCCGTTGTGCGTTCCTACATCGCGGGCGCCACGTCCCTGCGGGAAAGGACGGGAGCCATGGCCAACACCAGCGCGTGCCAGGCTCTGGGCTTCATCCTGGGCCCGGGTAGGCGTCCCACCGCGGCAGACTCCCTCACCCGCGTGCGCCCGCTCTGCCCCGTGCCCAGCCCCGGCCCAGCCCCCCACTGGAGGCGGCCCAGGCGCCGTGGTCTCTGTCCCTGTCCCGGGACAAGACGCACGGCGTCGCCCCCACCCCCACTGAGGCGGGTGCAGCCGGGCCCCAGGGTGCCGGGCCGGGTGGGGGTTCGGGCCGGGCGCCCCCAGGCTCAGGCCGAGCTCTGTCGGACAAGTTTTCCAGACCTGCTTCACGCTCATCGGAGAGGAGGGTGTGGTGTGGGAGGCCCTCCGGCTGCGGCTGAACATGTACACGGCCCCCGCGCTGCTCAGCGCCCTGCTGGGTGTCCTCAACATGCTGCTGGTGCTCGCGGTCCTGCGGTGAGCCACCCCTGAGCCACCCCGCCTGCTCAGCCGCCCTCTCAGTCTCCTCTCCGAGCGAGCGGAGCGGCAGGGAGGGCAGGGAGGGCAGGGGAGGGGCGCTGGCCAGGGTGGCAGGGCCTGTAGGCCGGCTCGCAGTCGGCAGTGCTGGCCTGTGTCCAAGTCCCACCGTCCTTGGCTCCCTCCCTCCCTCCCTCCCTCGTTCCAGCGGAGGTGTCAGGAACCCGTGTGCCTTGCCGCCACCCTGTGAGTCGCGTGGGAGGGAAGTGCGCTCTGGAAACCATTTCAGAGTGTGGTGAGCGGACACTCGCTTTTCCCTCCAAGGGAGCATCGCGTGGACGAGTGGGGGCGGCCATGCAGGAGCGTCAACTCTGAGGAGGAAGGTACCGCCGGGCCGTCCGCAGGGTGCTGTGTCTCTCTGAGAGAGACAGGGAGAGAGGGGGAGACATGGGGGCGGCGCATCTGGTTGAGCGCACATGTTACAGGGCACAAGGCCCCGGGTTCGAGCCCCTGGTCCCCACCTCCAGGGGGAAAGCTTCACAAGTGGTGAAGCAGGGCTGCAGGTGTCTCTCTGTCTCTCTCCCTCGCTGTCTCCTCTTCCCTCTCAATTTCTGGCTGTCTCCACCCAATAAATAAATTTTAAAAAATTGGGAGTCCGGGCGGTAGCGCAGCGGGTTAAGTGCAGGTGGCGCAAAGCGCAAGGACTGGCGTAAGGATCCCGGTTCCAGTCCCCGGCTCCCCACCTGCAGGGGAGTCGCTTCACAGGCGGTGAAGCAGGTCTGCAGGTGTCTGTCTTTCTCTCCCCCTCTCTGTCTTCCCCTCCTCTCTCCATTTCTCTCTGTCCTATCCAACAATGACCACATCAATAACAACAACAACAATAACTACAACCAATAAAACAACAAGGGCAACAAAAGGGAATAAATAAGTATTTAAAAAGTTAAAAGAGTGAGAGAGGGAGAAAGGGAGAGAGGGGAGCAGACAGACCACTGCTCAGCTCTGCCATATGGTGGTGCCGGGGGGTTGAGTTGGCCTCTGGGGCCGCAGGCATGAAAGTCCAGTGCACCACCACTGTGCTGCCCCCCAGCTCCATTTGATGTAAAAAAACTGGGGGGAGCACTGCCTGCTGCTGGGTGTCTGACTGACAGACAGACACTCACATTATCCTCAGGATCCAGCCTCCCGAGGCCTCAGCTCTTGGGCCCTTTCACTCTCGGGAGACGAGTGACTCCGTTCCCGGAGGTAAAGTCGGCAGTGCACACGCTCTTGTCACGGGGCCCTTGTCCCTGGGAGACGGGGGCAGTGGCATGGCGTCCCCCGGCCCCGCAGTCAGGGTCAGTCACCCACCCGCCTCCCTGAGCCATCAGCGGCTGGTGTTTCTCTGGCCGACACGTTTCTCCTCGGTTCAGCATGACCTGAGGACATTGAAAAGGTGGCGGTTGGCCCGGGAGGTGGAGTAGCCGGCCGGCCAGCACTGGCCACTCGGGTCTGAGGCCCAGCAGGTGCCATTCACAGGTGCCCTGCCCTGTCCTCGCCTCGTTACGAGGCAGCGTGGCAGCGACAGGCTCCATCCACAGGTCGTAGCGACACTTTAAAAAGATCTCAGCAGATTTCTTATTTTCTAAAGCCCGACTCAGTTCTGGCTTATCGTGGGTGTGGGGATTGAACCTGGGACTCCAGAGCCGCAAGCGTGAAGGTCTCTCCTTTTAAGGAGCGTGACTGCTTACCTCGGCTTCGCGTTAGGGAATCAGCCTGACTCGCCTCCCTCACCTGCAGCTGAGCCTGCATTTTAAGTTTGGTGCTGCCGGGCTTCCCCACTCTAGGATCACTTTGCCAGAAACTGAGAGGCGAGGGGGTGGGGGTGGGGGGTGGGGTTCAGAGACAGAGGGAGAGGGACAGGCCCTGTATGGCGCGTCTTCCGCTGGGGCAAAGCTCCCCCGGCCTGCACACTCACAGCAGAGCAGGGCACTGTCCTGCTGGCCCGCAGCTGCGGTTGGTGTGTTTGCAATAGGCCACCTCATCGAAGGCCACAGAACACATCCTGTAAGACCAGGGAGACAGCTCAGCCTGTGAGCACAGGGCTTGATGCCTGGGGCCCTGGAAGCTGTGGGTTCAGGCCCCAGCACCACCTCATGTCAGGCAGGGGTGACCGGTGCTTCAGCTTTCACGCTCCTTTCGTTCGGGGTGGATGACTAGAGGAATGCTGAATAGGGCCTGGTGGTGGCACACCCAGCTGAACACCTGAGTTCGAGCCCCCGCTCTCCACCTGCAGGGGGGACGCGTTACAAGAGCTGAAGCAGGTCTGCAGGTGTCTCTCTTTCTCCCCCCCCTCCTCTCAGTTTCTATGTCCTAGCAAATAAAAGAGAGAAAAAAGAGCCATTGGGAGTGGTGGGTCCCCACGATGGGTGGCGTTCACAGGCAGGAAGAGTGTCCTCTGTAGGTAGAGTTGAGGGGTGTCTCCTGGGAGGGAAACTCACTTTATGGGCGGGGCAGACAGCATCATGGTTCTGCAGAGTCAAGCCTGAGGCTCCAAAGCCCCAAGTTCAATCCCCCGCACCACCATCAGCCAGGGCTGAGCAGGGCTCTCATAAAAAAAAAGTGAATTGACTTTATTATGAGAGAGAGGGAGAGAAGGAGGGGGGGGCATCTGAGCAGCACTCGGGCACTCGGGCACTCGGGCACACGTCCTGCCCCACTGCTGGCCACTGCAACACAGTGTACAAACCCTATTGGAGAAGATGTGAGCTGTGAGCGTGAGGCCACACACAGCACACACGTAGCCCATGCACAGCACACGCAGTCCACACAGTCCACATGTAGCCCACGTGTAGCCCATGCAGAGCCCACACGCAGCCCACACACAGTCCACATGCAGCCCACGCACAGTCCACGTAGCCCACACAAGTCCACGTGTAGCCCACACACAGTCCACATACAGCCTACGCACAGTCCACGTGTAGCCCACACACAGTCCACGTGTAGCCCACACACAGCACATGTGTAGCCCACACATAGCACATGTGTATCTCACGCACAGTCCACGTGTAGCCCACACACAGCACATGTGTAGCCCACACATAGCACATGTGTATCTCACGCACAGTCCACGTGTAGCCCACGCACAGTCCACGTGTAGCCCACGCAGCCCACACATAGCACATGTGTATCCCATGCACAGTCCACGTATATCCCACGCACAGTCCACGTGTAGCCCACGCAGTGCTGGTCCAGACAGAGGCTCTGGTTCCCGCCTCGCTCGCTCCCTCTCTCTAAACCGACTAACCGCAAAGCCCCTTGCCGTCCATCGTCCCGTGGGCTCTGCTGCTGCGGCTGACACGCGCTCTGCTCGCCTCCGCCTAGAGCTGCGGCCGGGCTGCGGGCGGCGACCTTCTTCTCTCTTCTGCAGAGAGCGAGGGCGGAGGCCGGCTTCCGGGAGGGCCGATCGACCAGCTCGCCGTGGTGGTCACCAACATCCTGTTTTTCGTGGTTCTGTTCATCTTCGCCCTTTTTGAAACGTAAGTTTTCTCCCGCTGCCCGTGCGAGCGGCCGTGTCCACGCACTGTGGCCCTCTGCCTCAGAGTCGGCCCCCGTCCTGAGTCTGATGAATCGGTCAGTGCGCTGTGACCCTCCCTGCAGGTGTACAAGCAGACCCCCGCGGACAGGCACCAGCCCCCTCGCCCAGCCCTAACACACCCCTCCACAAAGAAACGACGTTTGAAAAAGGTTGAGAGAGGAGAGGACATCAGAGCATCAGTCCGGCACGTGTGGTGCCAGGGCTTAAACTCAGGCCCTCGTGCTCGAGAGCCCCGTGCTCCAGTCACGGTGCCCATCCTGGCCGCTGTGAAGCACCCTCTTGCCAGGGTGGCGAGGTGCCGGGGCTGTCTGCGGAGTGGCACAGCGGGCACTCTGATCTAAGGGGGGTCTCTGATCTGAGAGCACGAGGTTCCGACTCTGGTCCCCGGCCTCACGTCTTGAGAGCGACTGAGTAAACAAAGAATAAAGGTGCCAGGGGTGTGGCTTCACACTGCGGCCACCATCAGAGTTCTGTCTAGATGGACTTCAGCTCCACGGGGTAGCCCACCGGCAGGAGACAGAAAGGGGGGGTCCGGCAGTAGCGCAGCAGCTTAAGCGCAAAGCCCAAGGACCAGCTGAAGAATCCTGGTTTGAGCCCCCGGCTCCCCACCTGCAGGTGGTGAAGCAGGTCTGCAGGTGTCTGTCTTTCTCTCCTCCTCTCTGTCTTCCCTCCTCTCTCCATTTCTCTCTGTCTTATCCAACAACAAAGACATTAATAACAATAGTGACTACAACAACAATGAAAAGCAACTAAGGGCAACAAAAGGAAAATAAATGAAACAATAAATCAGGTGGTCTGGGAGGGCCCTGTCCTCAACCCAGACTTCCAGGCGGGGGTCCTGCACTTGAACCCTGGCCCTGCCGTGACAAAGATGATGCTCTGGCCTCTCGTGAGATAAGTGAAAGTGGGGAAAATGTTAAAACAGGAAAGGTTTTGTTAGAGAGCGGGTACAAGCCACTGGGCCCAGGAGCCTTCAGTGCCTGCGTGGGGGTGGGTGGCTCCCGGCCCCGGCCCCGGCCGCAGTGTTGCGGCCTCTTACAGCACCCAAGTGCAGTCCAGAGTGAAGCGCGGACAGGACAGGCCTCGGGGCCGGGTGTGCACGGGTGGGAGGGCGGCGCCTGGCGGTGGCCCCCAGTGGAGCCGCGTCCGCGCTCCTCGCAGAATCCTGACGCCGCTGACCATGGACATGTTTGCCTGGACGCGAGAGCAGGCCGTGCTCTACGGCGGGGTCCTGCTGGCGGTGCTGGGCGTGGAGGCCGTGCTGGTGTTCCTGGGCGTCAAGTATGTCTCCGGCAGGTGAGCCAGCGGGGCGCCAGGGGCGTCAGGTCTCCCCAGCAGCTGAGACGTTGGCTGGGTCTTGGCTGATGGCCGCCCCTCATGGAGCCATTTCCGCCTCATCTGTGTGGAGCCTGGACTGAGTCCCGCCTCTCACATGCCAGGCAGGTGCTCTGCCCGTGTGCACAGTTCTGTCCTCTTCCGAGAGGCAGAGGGAGGGAGAGACCCCGAGCACTGGAGCCCCCGTGGGCTGTGCCCCGGTCTCAGGGACTGAGCTGAGGCCTTAATGAGCTGGAAAAGGACTCCGACTCGCAGCCTGCGCTGATGCTGACTCTTGTGTGAACCGCAGTTCTGCTCTGCAGCAGGAAGCCACGCGGGGGTGTTCGTCCTTTGGCTGAATGCCTGAGGGGAGCGGCCGGGTCCTCAGGTGACTCCATTTCAGGCCGCCCCGTCTGCACGCCCCCAGCAGCGGAGCAGAGCCCTTTCTGCACGACCGCCAACACCTGTCCTTTCCTGCTTGTTGACGGAAGTGTTCTCAGGTGTGAGAGAAGCTTCATTTTTTCTTATTTATTTTTTGCTACGAGGGTGATTGCCAGGGCTTAGCACCCACAAACGCTAGAAGAAGAAGAAGCACCCACACCCCTTCTTTCTCTTTTTTCTCTCTGCTGTCAGAGTAACTGATCTTTTTAGTGAGAGGAGGAGAGAGAAGCAGAGCGTCCCTGGCACGTGCGATGCCGGCGAGTCCGGCTCTGCCCACTGCGCCGCCTTGGCCACACCTCCGCACGCCCGGTGTCTGTTTTCAGTGAAGGTTGAGATGGAGAGAGAGTGGGCTGGAGTGAGGAGAAGACCCCGGCAGCAGCGCCTCGGTGCTCACGAAGCTGCCCTGTGCAGACAGGGCTTGAACCCGGCTCCCGCGCGTGGCGCCGTGTCCCTGGGTCCTCACGCTGCGCTCTGTGCCCGGCAGGGTCGGCGAGCGGGCGGTCCTGCTGGCCGGGCTGCTGCTGGTGTGGGCCGGCTTCTTCCTCCTGCTGCCGTGGGGAGATGAGTTTCCGCGGATCCAGTGGGAAGGTACGGGCGCCGCGGGGCGGGGCGGGGTGCCGGCGCTCAGAGCCTGCGCTGACACGCCCTGCCCTGCCCGCAGACTTGCACAACAGCACCGCCCCCAACGCCTCCGGGTGGGGGTCCCCGGGAGACCAGCCCGGCCAGGAGCCCACGGGCTGCCCGGTGCAGCAGGCCTGGTGCCAGTTCACACCCGTCATCCACCTGGCCCAGCTGCTGGTGTCCGCGGTGCTCATCGGAGGAGGCTACCCGGCCTGCAACGTCATGGCCTACACCCTGTACTCCAAGATCCTGGGGCCCGCGCCGCAGGTGGGTGGGGTGCCGGGGCGGGGAGGGGCACCGAGCACTCCCTCCTTGGCCTCCTGGGTCGTCTGAGCTGGAGCGGAGAGCAGGCTGCCTCTCGCTAATGCCCCCTCCCCTCCCCTCCGCAGGGCGTGTACATGGGCTGGCTGGCGGCGGCGGGCAGCGGGGCACGTGTGCTGGGCCCTGTGTACATCAGCCAGGTGTACTCGCTGCGGGGCCCCCGCTGGGCCTTCGGCCTGGTGTGCGGCCTGGTGCTGCTCAGCCTGGCACTGCTGGCAGCCGCCCACCGCAGGCTGGTGCCCTTTGCCGCGCGGCCCAGGGACCAGGAGCAGCCCAGCTAGCGCCGGGGCCGGCTCCCCACGCGGACGCAGCAGGCCAGGACGGAGGGCAGGACGGAGGGGCCTCTCCCACGCGCAGGGACCCAGAGCGGCCTTTCCCTCAGGACGCTGCTGCTGACTTATTCCGGGTCCCCACCTGGGGCTGGGGGTGCAGGACTCACTGCGGGAGCGCCGCTCCCTGGAGAGCTGCCACCCTCACGCGTGGGGCAGAGGGCTTCTCAGTGCCTGCCTGCCTCCAGCCTGCAGTGACTGAGCATGAGCACCCCAGGGTCCTGAGAATCAACAGCGTCCGCACTCCAGGCTGGGCGAGGGGCTGCTCCTTAGGCTTCCAGGTGGGGGGGGGGGCGCCCCGCCCTGCTGTCCTCTGTGGTGCCAGGGTTCGAGCCCAGGGCCTGAAGTGAGCACCAGCCAGGAACGGGGTGCCAAGCGTCCTGCGGCTTCTCTGTCCGCTTTCCGCCGGGCGCCGTTTTCCTTTATCTGCCGTGATTCCCGTCCCCTTAGACACAGTGCCCGGAGAATGTTAGCGACCGTTTGATCTCGGGAGAGCCGCTCTGCTCTGCTCTGCTCTGCTGGCGGTGCTGGGGATGGAACCGGGCCCCAGGCAGGAGTCCTGCAGCCCAGCGCCAGCCAGGTGAGGCACTGGCTACTCCCGCGGGCCCTCGGACTCCAGTCTGTCAGGGGAAGCGGTGTCCCTCTTCCCCTCACTGGCTGTTTGTTCCCTGGGGACGGCACCAAGCTCTTTAGCACTGGGCACTGAGCACAGCTCTGATGGGCACAGGACGGATTTACCGTTTGCAAAGTGAAAAATTGAAACTTCAGTGGCTCCTTCTATTACCAACAATAAAACTTGAGAACAAATGAATTCGAAACTTGTAATGAAGTGAACCAAAAGGTCGAGTCGTCTATCACTATTTATTTTGTATAAAACGCACAGGCAGAAATGAGTGCCACAAAAATAAATATAACACACACATTGAATGCTACTGGGAACACACACACATCACACACAATGCGCCACGTCTGACAGGCAGGACAAGAGCACAGAACAGCCGGGTCTTCTGAGACGGCAGGACAGGACGCTGCACCGCACACCTCAGCGCGGCTCCGCTGATTGGTCCTCAGAACACAGCCCCACAGGGCACAGCTTAGTCCTTTTATGGAAAGGCTTTCTGAAGTCACAGTAAATAAAGTCACCTTACTTGAAAGCCAACGAGAAAGTTATTTATTAAGCTTTTAATCTAAAAAGAGCCTCAGTCAGTGGAGACCAGAGGTCGGGCTGGAAAACATGCGGAGGATGGACGACAGGCACTGCAGCTTCTGTCGGATGGGTGCCGGCAGCTTGTCCTTCTCTCCGTACCTGTGTGAGGCGACAGGAAAGGAGGACGCCTGCACCGTCCCGCTTCAGATAACCGGGAGACGGCCACTTCTGGCCCAGCCCGGCCACGGAGCAACCGGGAGACGGCCACTTCTGGCCCAGCCCGGCCATGGAGCAGAGGGCGGAAGGGGCCGGCCACCGGGTCCCCACAGCCACCGGGGCAGGGGCCTCAGCACGGCTTCCTGCCGCTTCGACCCTCTGCCGCTAACCGTGGCGCACAGAGCACCCGCGGCACACCGTGCGGGGTGAGCCTGGCCGTCATCCTCCAGTGCAGTCCAGCCACCTGCTGGTCGCTCGGCTTCTGGGGTCGCTCGGCTTGTCACGCCTGCCGCGAGGTCGGCCACCCCATGCCTTGTGGGTGGCCTGCCCGGCGCCCTCTCACCCCAGCACCCGGGTCACAGGCCAAGCCCCGGTCCCCGCGTCCTGAGTCCGCGTCTGTTGGTGAGTTTAATCCCACCACCGCCGCGATGGGCCCAGCCTGCCACAAGTCCCCCTGCCTGCTGCCTGCTGACCTAAACAGACACGGAGCACTCCTTGCCAGCAGCAGGCGGCTGTGTGTGTGTGTGGGGGTTACCCGGTCATCTGCCCCAGGGGTGGGGGCTACCCGGTCATCTGCCCCAGGTGTGTGGGGGCTACCCGGTCATCTGCCCCAGGTGTGGGGCTTACCTGGTCATCTGCCCATCTGGTGAGACGTAGCTGATAGAAGACACTCCTGCCTGTACCACCAGCTGGGACCCGTCGTTGAACTGGACCCACACGGCACCACTGGTCAGCTGGAAAGGGGCAGGGCGAGACGAGGGCTGGGAGGCACAGCAGGGAGGGGGCCGCACGCTCACAGCTGCCACCGAGGACTGACACATCTCTCCCAAGGCCCCATGGGGCAAGGGTCCGACACCAGGGGCCTGGCTCCCCTCGCTCCCCGGCTACAGACCTCACCCCTCACTGTGAGACGTCCCTCTTGGAAAGGGGGGCCGGGGTCTGCAGCCAGACTGCGGGGGCTCGCCGGCCATGTCTGGGGAGGGGGATGTGGACAGGAACACCAGCAGAGCAGGCCCCCGCAGAGCCGGCGTGTCCGGCAGTGAGCAACCTGCACCCCGCACAGGCTCCAGGCTCCTGGCTCCCGGTGTCCCGCCCCCGCCCCCCCCACCCTCCGTCACCACCAGGCTGCCACCCCGCCAGCTACACGTCACAGTTCCGACTGGCGGCAACACAGCATTAACGTCTGAACTGACATGGCCCGTGAGAGCAAGGCGACAAGATGGCAGAGAAGCTCGGGATGACTGCGACACTGGTACTTGTCTAGCTTCACACAGATCCATTCCGAGGAAGCCCTCACCTGTGTGGCCCAGCCAACGTCCTTGACGAAGACGGACTTGAGAGGCTGCGCTGACTGAGGGAGGCAGCCTTTGAGGGCGCAGGAAGAGAGAGTGTGATGCGGAGCTGCGGCCGGAAGGCTGGGGCCCTCCCCCGCCACCACCTGCGCCGGGTGGACAAGAAGCGTCAGCGCCACGTTGGGAGACGGGAGGTGAGCAGCCCCGAGCTTCACACCTGAGTGACCCCCACTCTCTTCCTCTGCAGTTTCACATGGGGGCAGATGGAGACGGGGGAGCGAGGGGTGCCAGAGGACGAGTGCCCACGACGCTCCCGGACCCGGGTCCCGGGCACAGGAGGTGTGCTCTACCCAGTGAGCCGGCGCCCGGCCCGGCCCTCAGCACGGCGGCGGGAGGACGGCTGCACGCGGAGGGGAGACTGCATTCGTGCGCCAAGCACTGCCGGAGAAGCCAGCAGTTCCCCCGCAGAACGGGAAAGAAAACGTAAATGAGGGGAGTCGGGCGGTGGCACAGCGGGTTAAGCACACATGGCGCAAAGCGCAGGGACCGGCATAAGGATCCCGGTTCGAGCCCCCGGCTCCCCACCTGCAGGGGAGTCGCTTCACAGGCGGTGAAGCAGGTCTGCAGGTGTCTGTCTTTCTCTCCCCCTCTGTCTTCCCCTCCTGTCTCCATTTCTCTGTCCCATCTAATAACGAGGACATCAATAACAATAATAACAATAAAACAAGGGCGACAAAAGGGAATGAATTTAAAAAAAGCAACCCGTGAGTGTAGTGATATTATGGGAGACCGGAAGCCTCAGCGCAGGAAACCAGCCCACCATCTGTCTTCACTGTGCTGGACTTGCCTGCCCGCCCTCTCCGAGCTGCGACTGTCAGCAGATCCTACTTTGAGGGTCTGTTTTAAAGCCGGTGCCCTGCTCAGCTCCGGGTCATGGTGGTGCCAGGGACTAGGCGCTAAAGTCTGCAGAACCACCAAGCTGCCTCCCCGGCCCAGGGTCCGCTTCTCTCACGGTTCAGTTTCCTGCGCTACACGGGCTAGTTCCCACCGGGACCAGGGCGCTACTGCATCGCGTGGGGCGACCGAAAGGACTGGAAGTGGCCCAGGGGGTGGAGCAGCTCGGAGGCCGGCGGGCTGCAGGCGACAGGTGGGCTCTGGCCCCGGGAAGGGAAGGGACGGGATGGGACTTACGGGAGGCGTGTGGAGCTGGGCCTGTCTGGGAGGCGCTGCGCCGCTGGGGACGGCTCTGCTTGGGGACGGCGGCGCCACGGGAGGGGGGGACAGCGTCTTGAGGGAGCTCCCGGGACCAGGCTTCCTGGAGGAGAGGGGGGCGTCACAGCCTTCTCTGTGGGGGTGTGGGAAACACTCAGCCCCCGGGCATTTACCTCCCTACGATGATGGGGAAGAACAGGGTGCTCCCGCTCCTCCTCTCCTCTTCCGAGATGACGGATTCCAGGGCCAGGCAGATACGGTGGCCCTGTCACAAAAGAAGCGGCTCAGCCACCCGCGGCCCGTGCCCACTGACAGTGTCACAACTGAAGGGACAGGAGGGCGCCAGGCCCCACCTCGTTGGCGTGGTCCACGTAGGCTCTCATCTCCTCCTTCAAGCAGCTGACATCGCTGGTACCTTTCAAGGTGTAAGACTTCCCAGTCCTTTCAATCATGTGGATGGAATCTGCTGTCTTGTGCACCTTGGCCCCTTGAAACGTAAGAATGATGCTGTCGTCACCCCACACACACTCATGGCTCCAGGAACAGCTGCTGGTTACAGCTGCTTCCTGTCCCGCGTCCTCAGGAAGCCCGGGCCACCCTCTTCCACACCTGCCAGCAGCTTTGATGAGGGTTTAAAAACCACTGCTCCCAGGGGAGTCGGGCGGTAGCACAGCGGGTTAAGTGCACGTGGCACAAAGCGCAAGGACGGGCGTGAGGATCCCAGTTCGAGCCCCCGGCTTCCCCCCTGCAGGAGTTGCTTCACAGGCGGTGAAGTAGGTCTGCAGGTGTCGGTCTTTCTCTCCCCCTCTCTGTCTTCTCCCCTCTCTCCATTTCTCTCTGTCCTATCCAACAATGACATCAATAATAATAACTACACCACTAAAACAAGGGCAACAAAAGGGAATAAATATTAAAAAAGATATATATAAATAAATGTATAAATAATTAAAAAGTAAAAACTGCCACTCTCACACACAACCTTCGCTGGAAGCCTTGGAACCGTGCAGTGTGAGTGGCTGTCCCAGGGTGACTGGCACAAGTAAACAGCCGTCACAGGCTCAGGAAAGATGATCCGGGCTCCACACTCAGAATCTGGCACATGACCCCTTGGGCTTCTAGTGAGACAGATGCCGCTTCTCGTGTGATTTCTGCTACTGTGGCCAGGTGGAAAGGACCCTGATCTACACAGCTCGGCGGTGAGCTGGCCCCGGGGCAGACTTCTGCTGACAGGACTGCAGCCCGGTGTGCCCCGTCTGGCCACTCAGATCGCGGCTTGCTATGTGCCACAACTCCTGGGCCACAGACTCAAGGCAAGACGGCGGCTTTTAATCTACTCACCGTCGTAAAACCAAACCTCGAAGTCCGCGGCCGGGGAGTTCTCCATCAGGACGCACTTGGCGTATCTGGTGAAGTAGGTGATCTTGGGAGACTTCGACCGGACAAGCTGCACAAACCTGGAGGCGTACTGGTATTTCCGCCAGTACTTCTCTAGAAAAGAGTCCCGGTGTTGAGAGAGTCCCAACTCCACAGATGAATCTCCTAGAGGTTCCGTATTTATTTCTACACTTTCTCATTCCCAAGCTCCACATTGATAATAAAATGAAATGTCTGAGACACAAGTCAGTTACTTCAATGAAAACAGAAGACAGCACAGTTCCCGAGATGTGTGTGAAATCTGAAAACTAGCACTGTGATCACTAGAAAAACCTACGTCTCTGACGTCTTCTAAGGAGCTAATTCAGAGACGGCGTTCTCACAAGCCCACGGGACTGTGCCCAAGGCAGCCAGAACCAACTGCTACCTTTCACCGTCAGGGTGGTGCGGGGCGACAGTCCCGACACAGAGCTGCACCTGGCAGAGTCCTCACGGTGGCTCCCAGCGTGTCGGCCTGTCTGGGTTTCTCAGTGGGACCAGATGGGTTCTGCTGCGCCAGCCTCAGGGGCCCTGCCTGGACGTCTCTCTCAGTACTGAGTTCTGCAGCCCGTGACCTCCAGAACCGTGCTGGGAGTCTAGGTCAGTCGCGACTGTGGGCCTGGCAGTATGCGTGCACGTGCTGCCGTGTGCCAGGGCCCCAGGCCAAGCCCCCAACCCCCCCCCCCCCCATGGAGCTTCACACACAGTGAACAGCTACGGGTGTCTCTTCTCATGCATTTACTTGAGTAGAGACAGAAGCTGAGAGGGAAGGAGGAAGGAGAGAGGGAGAGAGGCAGACACCTGCAGCCCTGCTCTTCACCATTTGTGAAGCTTTCCCCCTGCAGATGGTGGCCCAGGGGCTCGAACCCGGATCCTTATGTACTGTAATGTGCTCCACTGCCTGGCGCCCCGAGGCGTCTCATGTCTATCTTCCCTGTTCTCTCAACTCGTCTCTATCTAAAACACATAAGCAATACACCAAAAAGCATCACGTGTGTGACGAGTGGGAAGTGTCCTTGCAGCTCGGTGTGCGCGGACCGGGGGCCACCACGTACCTGGCAGGCTGTGAAAGCTGTACTTGCTGCAGTGCTCGGGGGGGCAGGGTGGCCTGTCGGTGAGAGGGAGCCCCCGCCCGGCGTCGGGGTGGTAGACGGCGATCTGCGGGAGGGGGGGAGCCCTAGTCACGCACGCATCCTTACATGAAGGCGGGACAGCGCTGACCTGAGTCTCGTCACCAGCTCGTCATAAAAGCCACACTCAGTCACTACTGCGGTTCTGAGTACAGACACTGTCGCACCGCGAAGACGCAACAGCCAGCGTGACAGCCGGGCGGGATGGGGACGTACCGTGCTGCCGTCGCTGGATATCTGGAGCACTTCCTTCACGTACTCCTGCGAGGCGTGCTCCCTGATGAGCTCCACACACACTTCCTCTGAGTCGAGAATGCTCACCTGAAAAACAGCCGGTCAGCGACCGCCCTCCACGGCCCGCGGCCGTGCGCACAGCTGGCCGGTGCTTTACCATGGCGGGAGCTGGTCGGGGCCGCCGCCGCGCTGCGCCTCACCGCTCAGACAGGGTGAGGCGGACGGACTCGGGTGCCAGGCACAGCCCGAGAGCAGGGAGGGGCAGGCGGCAGGCAGGAGGACGGGGACAATGCCAGGCAGACAAAGGAAAGCGAGAGGAGGAGTCACAGGGAAACCGACACCGCTCCCAGGGCGCCGGGCTCCCACTGGTAACTCAATCTCGGGGAGCCAGAAGCGGTCCCCATCTGTCAACAACGACACCCGCCTACAGGGAAACGACAGCTCTAAGCTGTGAGTTCAGGGGCCAGAGGTGTGGGCTGCTGTGGGGTCGCCACTGCTCGGCAGCCTCGGTCCTCCTCTGGTCTCGCTGGGGTCAGCTCTGTCGGGGGGAGAGGAGAGGGAGAGGGAGAGTGGGAGGGAGCGAGGGGAAGGGAGGAGGAGGGGAGGCAGGGAGAAAGGGGGGAGAGAGGAAGAGACAGACGGGGGAGAGGCAGAGGGAGGTGTCCCACAGCACCAGCCCCTCGGTGCTCCTCCCGGGTGGCGCAGGAGCTACTGGGTGTCGCCTGCCTCACGCCAACCACACTCTGCGTTTTCACCACAGGTCGGAGCTGAAGGCTTAGCACTGCCAGTGCTGGATCGAGCCATTCTTAGGAGACCGAGTCTTTCCATAAACTTCCAGTCCTTCTAAAAGGATTCGTTTCACAAAATGCAGAGTCTCAGGCAGAGAACCCCACAGGCTGCCAGCGAGGGGCCACTCTCCTCACCGCCTTCAGGCTTTTCCTGACTTTCTCAGATGCCATCGAGGCGGGGCCCGTCGTACCAGGGAGACAGTGTGGGCCAGGCCTGAGCCCGGAGCTGAGCGCAGTGGTGTCTCCCCCCGAGGGAGCAAGTGCCCACAGCGGAGCCCGGGGCGCCCTGTGACGGCGGCCGCACACTCCCGACCGGCAGAGCCCGCACAGTGCCCGACGTACCACGGCCTTCCTGGTCTTCTGTCTGATGGGTTTGAGCCTGTGAGCCGAGAGGGGAGAAGTGAGGCTCCGCAGAGTCCGCTTCTGGTGGCCTGGCGCCGGCTCCCCGGCCCTCATCCTGCTCTGCTCGGGAAGCTCCGGGCCCAGCCCGGACTCCAGGGGGCCGCTGCCCTGCTGCCCGGGCGCCTGTCTGGCAGGGGGCGGCTCGTCCAGGGGGCCCGGGCTGGACCAGGCGCCGCCCGCTGGCTCCTGCCAGTCCGCTCGGCCACGGAAGGCTCCGTCCGGGGCGACGCTCGGCTCGGCAGCTGAAACACACGGAGCGGAGCTCGGTGAGCGACGCGGACGAGAACCGTGCCAGGCTCCCTGCCGTCTGCGGCCTTTCTCGCAAGTGAGCACTCAGGCACAGGAGCGCCCGAGACCCTGAGGAGGACTGTCAGCCGGACCCGAAGCACCGTCTCCAGCAGTCCGCTAACTGAAAGGGACCTAGCGCAAGTTCATCTTTTGATCTTCTCATTTTTCACTTGTGATTAAAGGTGGGTTAAAGACGATAAGACTCTTAAAAAAAAAAAAGAAACAAACAAAAAAATTGGGAGTCGGGCGGTAGCGCAGCAGGTTAAGCGCAGGTGGCACCAAGCACAAGGACCAGCTTAAGGATCGCAGTTCGAGCCCCCGGCTCCCCACCTGCAGGGGGGTCGCTTCACAGGCGGTGAAGCAGGTCTGCAGGTGTCTGTCTTTCTCTCCCCCTCTCTGGCTTCCCCTCCTCTCTCCATTTCTCTCTGTCCTAACAATGACGACATCAACAATAACTACAGCAATAAAACAACAAGGGCAACAAAAGGGAATAGATAAATAAATAAAAACTTAAAAAGATGGCAAGACTATAGCGTCATTCCGCACCACACGCACTCCCAGAGGGAGCTTCTCAGTCCAGACAGAAACCAGTCGTCCAGATGTGATCCCGGACTCTGCAGCCAGCTACCCGCAGCAGCCTGGACAGTGTGACATGGACATGGACGGCCCTGAGCTCCGGGCCGCCACCCGCTGTCTCTCCCGTCTCCACTCGGAATGCGAATCAACGGGGAATGAGGTGGCTTCATCACAGAAAAGGGTCCTGGTGTTGTTAACAGACCGCTCCCACCCATTTGTACCTTATGATACTCAAGTTTGAGTGGCAACAGTGTTTCCTTACAGACCTCACAGAGTTGCAGCGGGCAGAAGGGCAGGGAGCCAGCTGACCGGAGCACCCAGCAGTGTGGTCCCTCTCTCTCCCCCTCTCCTTCTCTCTCCTTCTCTCTCCCCCTCCCCTTCTCTCTCCCTCTCCTTCTCTCTCTCCCCTCCGTCTCCCCCCTCTCCTTCTCTCTCCCCCTCCCCTTCTCTCTCCCTCTCCTTCTCTCTCCCCCCTCTCCTTCTCTCTCCCCCTCCCCTTCTCTCCCCCTCTCCTTCTCTCTCCCCCCTCTCCTTCTCTCTCCCCCTCCCCTTCTCTCCCCCTCTCCTTCTCTCTCCCCCCTCTCCTTCTCCCCCTCCCCTTCTCTCTCCCCCCTCTCCTTCTCTCTCCCCCTCCCCTTCTCTCTCCCTCTCCTTCTCTCTCTCCCCCTCCCTGTCTCCCCCTCTCCTTCTCTCACTCTCCCCTCCCTCTCTCTCCCCCTCCCTCTCTCCCCCCTCCTTCTCTCTCTCCCCCTCCCTCTCTCTCCCCCTCCCTCTCTCTCCCCCTCCCTCTCTCCCCCTGTCCCCCTCTCCGTCTCCCTCTCTCTCTCCCCCTCCCTCCCTCTCTCCTCCCTCTCCTCTCTTTCTCCCCTTCCCCCTCTCTCTCCCCCCCTCCTTCTCTCTCTCCCCCTCTCTCTCAAGACATCGGTCTGCAGAGGTAAAGCCTCAGGGGCGACCAAAAATAAACAACACCCCCCAAAAAAAAAATCCCTGAGAGACAGCAGAGTGGTTTTGCAAAAGACTGGCTCCTGAGGTTCCAGGGTCTCTGGTTCAACGCCCAGCACCACCAGCAGCCAGAGCTGAGCAGGGCTCAGGGACTAAGGCCAACAAGCCGAGCAGAGCGGCACTGAGATCACGCACACAGGCAGGCCGTCTCACCAGAGAAAGTGCGGTATCTCCAGGCCAAGCGAGGGAGAAAGACCACGGCAGTGCCCCGGTGAAGACACAGAAACCAGCTCAGCACTAAACACACGAGCAGGCTCTCGTGGGCTCCTGAAAACCGTGTATGGGGAGACGGGGGAGACGGGGGGGGAGAGGGGGAAAGAAAAGGGAGGAAGGAGACAGGAGGCTCGGGGGGGGGGGGGGGGGGGGGCCTTAAGCAGCAGCCTGCTTCGTGGCAGCGAGCTCTGCTGGGCCAGGAAACTGACACCACAAGCCCCTCCTCTCCAGCTGCCGCTGCCCCACCTCCCCTCCACCATCGTCGTCTGTCGCCCCCTGAGACCCCGTCTTGCTCATTAGTGAGAAGCAGGGCTACAGGTGTCTCTCTCTATCCCCTTCCCTCTGAATTCTCTCTCTTATCTGGGAGTCGGGCGGTAGCGCAGGTGACGCAAAGTGCAAGGACCAGCCTAAGGATCCCGGCCTTCCGGCTCCCCCCACCCCCGAGTCCAGAGACTCGGGTGGCAGCTGTGCGCCCAGGGCCGAGGACTGTGGCCTGCGCTGCCTGCCGTCTGTGAGTGAGGTCCCTGGGCACCTCTCTGCGGCTTCCACTGCACGCAAGCTCAGTCTTCTCGTTATTTTTAATCTGATAAAAGAGTTTATCTTTTTGTTGTTGTTGTAGTTACTGATGTCCTCGTTGTTGGATAGGACAGAGAAATGGAGTGAGGAGGGGAAGACGGGGAGAGAAAGACAGACACCTGCAGACCTGCTCCATCGCTTGTGAAGTGACGCCCTGTGGGATCCTTAGGCTGGTCCTTGCGCTTTGCGCCACCTGCGCTACCGCCCGACTCCCAGATAAGAGAGAGAATTTAGAGGGAAGGGGATAGAGAGACACCTGTAGCCCTGCTTCACTGCTTGTGAAACTTTCCCTCTTCAGGGGCTCCAGGGGCTTGAACGCAGGTCCTTGTGCACTTAGCCAAGTGGCCCCTCCTGATCATCCTATTACTTAGAGACGTGTCTGTGATGAGAGACAAGTTCACTCGGTTGCAGCCTTATGTGGTGACGGGGACTGAATCTGCAGCCTCCGTAGCGCCGGGCGTGAAGCTCAGTGCTGACACAGGCCCTCAGCCCTCCACAGGCGCCAAGGGTGTGGGCACAAACTAAGGCCCACAACCCGGCTGGGATCCGGCGTTCTGCACACCTTCTAGTGTCTGAGAGCCAGTGGCAGCCTCTTCCTCGGCGTCTCTGTGAGAAGTTGGTCTAACACCGTGCACAAAGCGCTAGTGACAGCAGTCGAGAGCTTACTGCCGTGACACACGCCGCTAAGACCCCAACCGCCAGCGCGAGCCCGAGCTCAGCACCTCGACGACGTCTCACCGTTCACGTGCAGGTTCCCAAGCCACTGCCGGGCCATCTCAGTCTGCGACGTCTGCTCTGCAAACAGGAAAGGGCTTCTTCCCGGATGAAGATGGCTGGAGCTGCAGGAGGAGAGAGTCTGTGTGAGCGAGCAGAAAGATAAAGACCTTTTATCTTACCCTCTGGCCTGACGAGCCCACCGGCTGAGGACAACCGTGGACACCCACAGGGTAGCGAGCGCGACTCGAGCCCCCGCACCCACCCCCAGGCACGATGCCCTTGCTGCTACCCATCAGAATCCAAGATCAGGAAAAGAAGGCAAATAACAGTCACAAAAAACGTCTAAGAATCAGTAATCCACCTATCACTCGGGCCGGCTTCTCCCCGAGTGCTGGCCTGTGTCCCTGCTCTCTAGAGCCCTCGGGAGGGAGCTTTCAACAGAGACCGATCTCACGTGAGGGAGAATGAGCCCAGAGAGAAACACACCGTCAACACAGGGACTCGTTTTCAGTCTTCAGCACAACCCCAAATGGTCCTCTTCTGTTTGCTAGTGAGAAACCACCCACGAGCCTCCCTCCCGCTTTGTGCTCACAACACCGCGTCTATGAAATAAAATGCTTTCCACAGAGTCATTCTTACTCGACTCTTTGATCGTCAGCTCGTCCGAGAGGTCCGGAGCCCTGGGGCGTCTTCTCTTGAAGCGAGCGGAGCACATCGGTGCCGGCGTTTGTGGGCCAGTACGTCTCTTCACGGGCGTCGACGCCCGACCTGGGCTTCGCGAGCATTTCGGCCGAGTGACATCGCTCCACTGGGAAGGCTCTGCCCGGAGCCTGGCCGTGAGAGGCACCGGACCGGTCTGAGGAGTGCGCCCTGCGCAGGTACCTCGAGTGCGGCCGGTCCTCTGCGTCCTGGGGCCCCCGGCCCCTCCGGCCCTGGCCGCTGTCCTGCTCGAGAGGTCTGCACTGAGCGTAAAAACTGCCTCCTTCTCCTACAGAAGAAATGTCACTGGAGCTTTTGTTCTTGGGGAACACAGTCATTTTACTTGGGAGCGGCTGGCCGACCAAGTGCTTGCGTCTGTCAGAGAAACTGCCGCTCACGCTGGGGCCGGAAGAAGCTGTGACTGCGGTGGAGATGGTGGCGTGCCCACTGTCGATCGAGCCCTCCATGGGCCCCAGGTCTCTGCTTTTAGACGAGCGGTTTCGGGACATGAAGGGGTGGTCCAGCACGGAAGACAGGCTTAGCCGGTCCGCGGGGTTTCTGCGAAGCAGCTTCTGGATGAGGTCCTTGGCCTCCCTCGACAGAAAGGCCGGCACGTGGTAGTCGGCCAGCACCACTTTGTTCAGCGTGTTCCTGACGGTGTCTGTGTCGAACGGGGGCCGGCCGGTGAGCAGCGTGTACAACATGCAGCCCAGGGACCAGACGTCGGACTCCAGGCCGTGCGCGCCGCGGGTGGCGATCTCGGGGGAGATGTAGTTTGGGGTTCCGCACAGCGTGTAGTGCTTCTCGTGCGGCAGCTGCAGCTGCGTGGCCAGGCCGAAGTCGGCGATCTTGACGTTCATGTTCCGGGTCAGCAGGAGGTTGGACAGCGTGAGGTCCCGGTGCAGGATGCCGTGAGAGTGCAGATACAGCATGCCCGTGGTGATCTGGTGCATGAAGTGCCGAGCTGCCGGGAGGGGAGGGGAGGCAAGCGGTCCCCCTCATGACCAGAGCTGGGAGCCAGAGAGGCTCTGCTTCCCTCCCGCTCGCTCTCAAAAGGAAACGGCGCAGTCTTCAAAAGCAAAAAGCAAACGGAGCCCAGAGCGGCTGGGGGTCAGTGCCAGCCCACCCTGCGGACACCACGCACACCGCCAGACGGCCGCACGGGGTCTGCTGGCAGGTGGGGGGCCTTCACCTGCGAAGGCCCCTGGCCAGTCTCCTGACTCCCGGCTCTTTACAGACCTGCCGACTCGGCAGGAAGCCGAGCGTCACTAGAACAGGCGGTGCCAGGACTGAGCCCAGGACCTGAGCCCCCGGCACCATCCACGTGGGACTCGCTGAGGCAGGAGGGAAGCCCCGGCTCTGGCGGACGCAGGGCTGCTGAGGTCAAGCCTGGGGCCCACGACTGAGCCACAGCCCTGGATGCCCGCAGTTACTTCTGTACAGGAAAGAGGATACGGATATGGCCAGTGTTTTCCTGACAGGGCGCAGACTCGAATGTAGGAGAAAAGCAAGGCTTCCTTGCCCTGTCTGTGCTAGCGAAGGGCAGGACGAGACCTCTCGCTAGGTGTGGTGTCTTTACTTCCTGACACTCCGGGTAGCGGGTGTCATCCTTCCAAGCTCAACTCTCTTAGTCACCGCCCGGACTGTATAGTTAGGATTTATTTATTGGATAGAGACAGAGAGCAATTGAGAGGGGAGAGGAGAGAGAGAGAGTGAGAGACACCTGCAGCCCTCTCTATCACTCACGAAGCTTCCTCCCTGCAGGTGGGGACGGGGGCTTGAACCTGGGTCCTTGTGCACCATAACATGTGCCCTCAACCAGGTGCACCACCACCTGGCCTCTGTTTAGATTTTCAGGTTTACTGTTAAAGAGAGAGGAGCAGAGGAGGAGAGAGAACTAGGACATCACCCTGACGAGATTTTCAGGTTTACTGTTAATGAGAGAGGAGCAGAGGAGGAGAGAGAACTAGGACATCACCCTGACGAGATTTTCAGGTTTACTGTTAATGAGAGAGGAGCCCCACAGAGCAAGCAACACACTCTTCAAGCTATACACGCTGCAGACAGACAGGCAGACGGACGGACGCACGGATGGACGGACTGACTCGCAAGCTGCAGCAGCCCACCTTCATTTTCCGAGAACGGCTTCACTCGGCCCTTCAGGAACCTGTTCATCTCCCCGTTGTGGCACATCTCCAACACCAGATACACGTAGTTGCTGTCCTCGAAGTAGTTATACAGCTGAAACACAGGCGCAGCAGTTACGGCACAGGACGCGAAGCCCCGCCCCGCGAGACCGAGAGCGAGACTCACCTCCAGGATGGAGGGGTGCTTCAGCTGGCAGTGTATCTTCACCTCGTTCTGGACCCTCTGCACCATGCCTGCTTTGTACATGGCCTTCTTATCTATCTGGAAACGACACGACAGGTTGGCACGCTGACGGCAAACCTTCAGGTGTTAACGCATCAAAAGTGAACTCAAGGGAGTCGGGCGGTAGCACAGCGGGTTAAGCGCAGGTGGCGCAGAGCACAAGGACCGGCGTAAGGATCCCGGTTCGAGCCCCCGGCTCCCCACCTGCAGGGGAGTCGCTTCACAGGCGGTGAGGCAGGTCTGCAGGTGTCTGTCTGTCTCTCCCCCTCTCTGTATCTCCCTCCTCTCTCCATTTCTCTCTGTCCTACCCAACAACGACGACATCAATAACAACAACAATAATAAGTACAACAATAAAACAACAAGGGCAACAAAAAGAGAAAATGAATAAATATTAAAAAAAAAAAAAAGTGAACTCGGGGCTGCCCGCTCGGGCACAAGGATCTGGGTTCAAGGCCCCAGTCCCCACCTGCAAGGAGGAAGCTTGAGGAGTAGTGAGGCAGGACTGTGGGTGCCCTCTCCTCCTCCCTCTCTCTCTCTCTCTCTCTCTCTCTCTCCCCTCCTCTCTCAATTCCTTTCTGACCTACCAAATGAGAATAAATCAAATACAAATACAAAGAAAAAAAGTTCATTTTGAAAAGAGGAAACAGACTTGAAAGCATTCTCAAGTCCTTTTACCGACTTACTCTGTTGTCCGTTTTCCTGACACTCCCAGCAGCCGAGGGGACATTCCCTGACAGGAGGGTGGGGGAACGCTAGTGAGACTGTGCTCCTGAAATCTTAGTCTTGCAAACACAGCCAAACCCAAAGGAATAGAACATCAGGGAACAACGTCAGTGGTCTGGGAGGTGGCGCAGTGTATAAAACACTGGACTCTCAGGCAGGAGGCCCTGAGTTCAGTCCCCGGCAGCACTCGGACCAGAGTGATGTCTGGTTCCTTCTCTCTCTCTCCTATTTTTCTCATAAATAAATAAGTACTTAAAGAACAAGGCAGAACAGAAAAACTTCTTTCGGTAAAATAAAGCCAGCCTATAGCACTCAACAACAGGCTTAAGCCTGTGCCAACCTGGCTTAAGCCAAGTGGCCCTGGGAGCCGGGCGGTGGCGCAGCGGGTTAAGCGCAGGTGACGCAAAGCGCGAGGACCGGCGTGAGGGTCCCGGTTCGAGCCCCCGGCTCCCCGCCTGCAGGGGCGTCGCTGCACAGGTGGTGAAGCAGGTCTGCAGGTGTCTGTCTTTCTCTCCCCCTCTCTGTCTTCCCCTCCTCTCTCCATTTCTCTCCGTCCTGTCCAACAACGACGACATCAGTAACAACAACAATAATAACTACAACAATAAAACAACAAGGGCAACAAAAGAGAATAAATAAAATATTAAAAAAAAAAAAAAGGCGGGTGGTTCTTGCTTTGTCCTCCGGTCCAGTCCGCAGCAGCAGGCGCTACCGGCGCGGCTCGGGGCCGATCCCGGGCGGGCTTCTTACCATCTTGATGGCGACTTCCAGACCGGTGCGGATGGACACGGCTCTGTACACACCGGCGAAGGACCCTTTGCCCAGCAGATTCCCGACTTTAAAATCCTGCGGAGGGAGGACAGACAGTGTGCGTGCGGCCGCGAGCGGCGGGGTTCGGGTCCCGCGGGGTGGGCGCCGCACCTCGATGCGTCCGGGGGCCGCGGGGACGGGCATGGCGGCGGCCGGCGGGCTCCCGGGCCTCTGGGTCCGGCTGGGGCCGCCGCTGCCCCGCGGGGCCGCCCCCCGCGCCCGCCCAGCCCCAGGGCCCAGGGCCGGGCCGGCGTCCCGCCTCCGCTCCCGCCGCAGCAACCGCCATCCCCGGGGAGGAGAGTCGGGGCGGGCAGCGCGGGAGGGGCCGCGGGAACAGGGAGACACCCGCCCAGGCGCTCCGGCCCCAGGGAGACACCGGCCGGGACAGCCCCGCCCCGCCCCCACGGCCCCGCCCCGCCTTGCGGCCCCTAGCCCCGCCCCCACGGCCATAGCCCCGCCCCCACACCCCGCCCCACGACCCCAGCCCCGCCTTGCGGCCCCTAGCCCCGCCCCCACGGCCCCGCCCCACGGCCGCCAGCCCCGCCCACACGACCACAGCCCCGAGCCCCGCCCCACAGCAACCAGCCCCATGACACCGCCCCCAGCCCCGCCCTACGGGCCCTAGCCCCGCCCCCACACCCGGCCCCACCACCCCAGCCCCGCCCCCAAGACATAAAGCCCCGCCCCCGCCCGCCTCGACGACCCCGCCCCGCAGCGCCAGCCCCGCCCCCTACAGGACCCCCCCCCCCCCCGCCCACCTGGATCCTCTCCACCAAGCAGGCCGCCGCCCCCGGCCCCGCCCGCCGCCCGCCGCCCGCCGCCCGCCGCCCGCCGCCCGCCGCCCGCCGCCCCCGACCCCGGCCCGGCCCCGGCCCCGGCCCCGCCGGCTCACCTCGATCCTCTCCCCCAGGCAGGCCGCCATGGCCCGGCCGGCCCCCCGCCCGCTCGCAGTCGCTCCGAGGCAGCGCTCCCCGCAGCCGGCCGGTCCGGGCGCCCATGGGCCCCGTGTCTAGGCCGCCGCCCCCGGCGACAGCCGCCCGCCGGCCCGCGAGTCCCCCGGCCGCCGCCCGAGGAGGCCGGCCCGGCGCCCCCGCGCTGCCATTTTGAAAAACTCCCGCCGCCGCCGAGTGGGCGGCGCGCCGCTGACGTCACGAGTGCGCCTGCGCACTGGGCGGCCGGGCGGCGCGGGGCGGAAGTTGTCGGGCGCGGGCGGCGACGGTTCCCAGCCGCGGGGCCGCGAGTCCCCGAAGCGGACGGGCCCCTGTGACCCGCGGGCTCGCGGCCCTTCGCCCCGCAGGTCGGGCAGCCGCCCCCGCCCGGGAGGCACGTGGGGACCCGACCCCGCCACCTGCGCCCGTCACGTGCCGCCCCGTCACCTGCGCCCGTCACGTGCCGCCCCGTCACCTGCCGCCCCGTCACCTGCGCCCGTCACCTGCGCCCGTCACCTGCCGCCCCGTCACCTGCCGCCCCGTCACCTGCGCCCGTCACGTGCCGCCCCGTCACGTGCCGCCCCGTCACCTGCCGCCCCGTCACCTGCGCCCCGTCACCTGCGCCCGTCACCTGCGCCCCGTCACCTGCCACCCTGTCACCTGCGCCCCGTCACCTGCCACCCCGTCACCTGCGCCCCGTCACCTGCCGCCCCGTCACCTGCCGCCCAGTCACCTGCGCCCGTCACCTGCGCCCCGTCACCTGCCACCTTGTCACCTGCGCCCCGTCACCTGGCACCCCGTCACCTGCGCCCCGTCACCTGCTGCCCCGTCACCTGCGCCCCGTCACCTGCTGCCCCGTCACCTGCGCCCCGTCACCTGCCGCCCCGTCACCTGCCGCCCCGTCACCTGCCGCCCCGTCACCTGCGCCCGTCACCTGCGCCCCGTCACCTGCCACCCTGTCACCTGCGCCCCGTCACCTGCCACCCCGTCACCTGCGCCCCGTCACCTGCCACCCTGTCACCTGCGCCCCGTCACCTGCCACCCTGTCACCTGCCACCCCGTCACCTGTGCCCCATCACCTGCCGCCCCGTCACCTGCCACCCTGTCACCTGCACCGTCACCTGCCACCCTGTCACCTGCGCCCTGTCACCTGCCACCCGTCACCTGCGCCCTGCCACCTGCACCCCGTCACCTGCTGCCCTGCCACCTGCACCCCGTCACCTGCACCCCGTCACCTGCTGCCCCGTCACCTGCCGCGCCGTCACCTGCATCTTGGCACACCTGCCGCCCCGTCACCTGCCATCCCTTGTGCTGCTCTGGCTCCTGCCCGAAGCCCGAGGGTGGCGTCCGGGGGCAGGACAGGCACAGCGGTGGGGCCTGCACGCCGAGGCTCCTGCCACCTGCGGTGTGTGTGGCCTCCCCCAGACCTGAAGCGGCCGCGTGTGCGCCTGGCTCCTCGGAGTGAGTGACGCCGCTCCCGGCACGAGGGCCGTTCCCACCCGACGCCCACACGGTGACCCCGTCAGCACCCGCCCGTCAGCACCCGCCTCAGCACCCGCTGCCCGGAGCCTGCGCACCCGCCTGTCAGCACCCGCCCGTCAGCACCCACCGTCAGCACCCACCGTCAGCACCCACCGTCAGCACCCACCGTCAGCACCCACCGTCAGCCCCCGCCCGTCAGCACCCGCCTCAGCACCCACCGTCAGCACCCGCCCGTCAGCCCCCGCCCGTCAGCACCCACCGTCAGCACCCACCGTCAGCACCCACCGTCAGCACCCACCGTCAGCACCCGCCCGTCAGCACCCACCGTCAGCACCCGCCTCAGCACCCGCCCGTCAGCCCCCGCCCGTCAGCACCCACCGTCAGCACCCGCCCGTCAGCACCATCCGCAGAGAAGAGGGTCTGGGAAGAGGAAGCCGTGTGGAGGGCGCCAGGCGGGGCACACCGGTTACGCTCACACGTCACCACGTGCAAAGACGGGTTCGAGCCCGCTCCCCAGCCGCAGGGTGGCGGCTCTCACAGGCGGTGAAGCAGGGCTGCGGGTGCCTCTCTCCCCCTCCCCCGCGCGGTTCTCTCCGTCCCGTCCGCGCGGGCGGGCGCCGGGCCCGGGGACCCCCACCCCGGGACAAGGAGAAGAGCAGGTGCCCCCGGGACCTCAGGCCTGCGCGCAGAGCACGAGGGGCACCGAGCGCCCCCGCCCCCGCCCCCGCCCCCGCCCCCGCCCCGCCGGCCTCCCTCCCCGAGCCGCTGGCAGCTCTCGGGCCCGGCCGCTGCCTCCTTTGCTGCCGGACTGTCTGTCAGCAGCTTCCCAGGGGCCGAGAGCTCTGCCGGAGTCCGCACTGAGGAGGAGCCTGGGCTGTGGCAGACGGGCGCGCGCCGGGGGTGGGGGGGAGGGACACAGAGACGACAGTGGGGACACAGTGGTGCGGGGACCGCACCTGGGACCGCAGAGTCTGAGCGGAGCCGCGTGCTCGGTGCCGCCCAGAGATGAAGCGCTTTGCTCGCTAGCGCCAAGGTGGCAAGTGGCAAACAGAACACGTCCCGCATGCAGGGCCGCGGGGGAAGGACCGGGTCTCTGCAGATTTCTAGACTTCAGAGCGCCGGCCGCCGCAGCCCCAGAGGAGGGGTGACTGGGGCGCAGGACTGTGGCGGCGGGAGCGGGCTGGAGTCAGGCCGCCGTCTCGTGACTCTGGGAGCCAGTTTGATTGACATCGCTGCTAGAAAGACTTCCATGCAAAACTGCACGAGCGACACATCTTTATTACTCGGGTCAACGGATAACTACACTGCAAAGTCAGAGTCTCTTTGTCAAAAGCAAGTTTAAGTCGAATCGGGGCCGAGAAGCATCCGCGCCGCCTCTGGCTAGCTCACCGGTAAAGTGCCGGGTAACACGGGTGCGGGACGCGCGTCTGCTGCAAACACAGAGGTGCGCGAACCGGCTGGGACGGCTGCCGGGACCCCAGAGCGGCAGAGCGCGCCCCGCCGCCGCCTCTGCCGGCCCGCTCTGCGGCTCCCCACAGACGTCAGCCAGCCGGTGCCCCTGCCCGAGGAGCCGGGGAAGCCGGGAGCGCCTCCGCCAGAGGCCTGAGACGAGGGGCCACAAGGGCGCCCGGCCCGCGTGAAGTGACGCGACGCGCAGGCCGGAGGCACCTCAGAGCCGGTACCGCCTGGGGCCGCCGGGCTCGAGACGCAGGCCCTCTGTCAAGGCGGCAGGGCGCGGTGAAGCACGGGGCCTCCCACAGTTCGGGCCGTCCCGTCCACACCCTCCTCCCGCACGGGACCTGGACCCGCGCTCCCGGCCGGGGTGTCTCCGGAGGGCCACGGCCAGTAACTGGAGGTGAGGGCCGCGCCGCACCCTGCCCTGTGTGAAGACGTCGCACAGTCGAGTCAAACACCCAGACAACCGCAGAACTGAAACAAGGCGCCAGGCGGGCCCGGGGAAGGCCGCGCCAGCACCGCAGGGAAGAGGCGCGAGCCGCAAACAGTCCGCCGTGTGCCAGTGTGCCACCACCACCGCGTGCCGCCACCACCGCGTCGCCTCCCGCTCAGCAAGGGCTCGGCCGAGTGACGGCGCAGCCCACGGAGCGGGAAGCCATCTTAATTTCGATGTTACCGCTGTTACATTGGCACGGCCAGATGACCCGGGCCTCGGTGGCGGCCACGGTGCCCGGGAGCTGCGAGGAAGCCGGGCTGCGTCCCCTCAGTCTTCTCACCTCCGCAGCCGTGGAAGGGAACGAGGTGCGCTCAACACAAAACACTCTTCAAAACGACTCCAACAAACAAATGACAAAAAGTGGTTAAGAACAACTCAACATCTGTTGTGTGTACCGGGCGGGACAGCGGTGGACAGAGGCCGTCTGCGCCGGCGGGGGCGGCCACGGGAGCCTAGTCCACGTCCATCTCTCCACCGGCCTTTGCGTGCGGGGCGCCGTCTTTCGCCGGGTCTGGCTTGGAGTCTGGCCCGCCCTGCCCGTCCGTCGGTCCGTTGTGCTCGCTGGCTTTTGTCTTGTCTTCTGTGTCCTCGGCCTTCGGCTTGGGCTTGAAGATGAGGGGGTTGCAGAAATTGTCCAGTTCCTAAACACAGAAAGGGCTCACAGGACTCTCCACAGGCTCCTTCCTGCTCCACGGGGCAGCTCAGCTGCACGCGCAGCTGTCTTTGTGGCCCAGCACATGGCTCGGCTGACGCCGGGCTGAGCGTGTAGGCCTAGTGCAGGTCAGCTGACCACCGGCTGACCATCTGACTGACCGCCTGGCTGACCATCTGACTGACCGCCTGGCTGACCATCTGACTGACCGCTGGCTGACTGACTGACCGTCGGGCTGACCATCTGACTGACCGCCAGGCTGACCGTCTGACAGACTGCCAGGCTGACCATCTGACTGACCGCCGGACTGACCATCTGACTGACCGCTGGCTGACCGTCTGACTGACCGCCGGGCTGACCGTCTGACCGCCAGCTGACCATCTGACTGACCGCCAGCTGACCGTCTGACCGCCGGGCTGACCATCTGACTGACCACCGGCTGACCATCTGACTGACCACTGGCTGACCATCTGACTGACCACCGGCTGACCATCTGACTGACCACTGGCTGACCATCTGACTGACCGCCGGGCTGAGCGTCTAGGCCTAGTGCAGATCGGCGGGGAGAGGAGCTGATTCAACTGGAACATTCCCGACTCCAGTCTCACCCAGACCTGTTTTCTCAGTTAGTTTACATGGCAGGAAATATTTCAATTTGTTCCTTTCAATCATGTCCTGTGCTCTACTATGAGAATACCAATGCAATTTATAGATCTAAACTTTTATTTTTTATTTATTTAGGATAGAGACAGAGATTGAGAGAGGACGGGAGACAGGGAGAGAGACAGGGACACCTGCAGCTCTGCTTTCACTGCTCGTTAAGCTTTTCCTCTGCAGGTGGGGACCGGAGGCTTGAACCTGGGCCTTTGTGCGTGGTAACGTGTGCTTAACCAAGTGCACCACCACCCGGCCCTGACTGAAAGTTCTTTTCTTTTTTCTTTTTTTTTGTAATCTGATTGAAATTTCTCATTCAAGTTTATATTAAAAGTCTCAGGTGGACCTCTGTTCTTTTTAAATTTAATATTTATGTATTTATTTTCCCTTTTGTTGCTCTTGTAGTTATTGTTGTTGATGATGTCTTTGTTGTTGGCTAGGACAGAGAGAAATGGAGAGAGGAGGGGAAGACAGAGAGGGGGAGAGAAAGACAGACACCTGCAGACCTGCTTCACCGCCTGTGAAGTGACTCCCCTGCAGGTGGGGAGCCGGGGCCTCGAACTGGGATCCTTATGCCGGTCCTTGTGCTTTGCGCCACCTGCGCTTAACCCGCTGCGCTACCGCCTGACATCTGCAGCTCCATTCTTATACACACAGCATTAGTTTTAAAAACAGTTAGATACCTTTTTCTGCGAGGAAAAATACTCCTTGAAAGTAAATGCAGGGCAGGGAAACAGCACACTGAGGCTCTGAGGTCCCAGGTTCAATCCCCTGCACCACTGTCAGCCAGAGCTGAGCGGCGCTCTGGGGGGGGGGCGGGCGGGGAGGCGGGCAACTTGATGCATTAAAAGCTCGACAAATGCCTTTCCCATAGCCTTGCTCTGCCTAACACAGGCAGACAGCACACCTGACCAGGCCGGAGTCCTGCAGCCAGAGCCAGAGCGACGGGCTGCGGAGCCCGGGCAGAGCCGGCGGGGATGCTCCCCCGAGCCCGTGTCTCACCTGTGCCTTGGCCGATATCTCCGCGGCCTTCACCACGGGGTCCTGCGTGAGGCTGAGCTTGTTCTGAGCGTTCATCTTGCCGTTCAGCCAGCCCACGACGTCACCAACGTACTTCTCGGCCTTGTCCACCTCGGCAGGGTCCAAGTGGCTGTATTTTTCATCCTGTTGACAGACATGCTCACTGTCACGACTGCCCACCCCTGCCCAGGGGGGACCTCTGCTCGCCCCGTGCTGTCATCCGAGTCCTGTAGGTTGCGGGCTCCTGGCTGAACTGATGACGTCACAGGACCACTGAAGCACCTCGCCCTGGGCAGGGGAGCAGTCTGTCTGTCCACGTCAGCTAGTCTGCTGACTCTGCTGCAGAGATAAAACCAGGAGCCCTCTGTCTAGTCTGAGTCTGTCTGTCCACGTCAACCAGTCTGCTGACTCTAGTCCAGAGATAAAACCAGGAGCCGTCTGTCTACTCTGATCATTTCATCCCGATGGAGGTGGTGCTTCTGTGACTGATGGGCCTCCGGGCTGGTGGGAAGGGGGCTGTGTACTGAGAAGGGGAGGGGATGATGGCGACCTGGGCAGGGAGACCCGGAGGCACAGGGAGGGCAGAGGCAGCCCAGGGGCCAGGTGAGGGTTGGACCCTGGGTCTCGGAGACCTGGGCAAGGAATGAGGCCCAAGGAGCGAGGAGCTCAGGGCCCTGGGTTCAGGGGGCACTGTGCTCAGAGTCTGCGTGGACCCTGAACTGAGGGGCCTCTGGTCTCTGGAGCTGGGTGCCTCCACCACCCTCACGACAAGCTGGGAGCCGCCGCCCGCCCGCCCGCCCGCCTGCCCACACACCGGGGCCGCACCTTGCTTCTGTACGCCTCCACCACCTTCATGACAAGCTGCACCTTCCTCCCCAACTCGGTCAAGGCCTTGGGCCTCTCCTCATGCTCCAAGTACCTCACCTGGATCGGTTGGCCGTGTTTCTGGCCACGGGACATTTTTAAAAAGAAAAGTTCGGTGTGAGTTCTCACGGGAGGGTGGGGAGGGAGCCATGCGTGTCAGTCTGCGGTCCCCTCCCTCCCTGGGGCGCGGCCTCAGCCACACACAGGGACACGCCCAGCAGCCAGAACGTGCCCACCCCCCCACCCCACCCCCCCCGCCCCAGCCCTGGGTCCCTTCAGAGTTGGTGTGAGCGTCACAGGTCAGAGTCAGGGTCTGCAGGACAGTGTGACCTGGTTCAGACTCTGCTGGGACCCTCTGTGGGTCCCCCCGTCCCCCCAGCCTGTGTGTGGATTCAGACTCTGCTGGGACCCTCTGTGGGTCCCCCTGAGCCCCCCCCAGCCTGTGTGTGGATTCAGACTCTGCTGGGACCCTCTGTGGGTCCCCCTGAGCGCCCCCCCCCCCCCAGCCTGTGTGTGGATTCCGCCCTCTGCTCCGGGCTCCAGACTGTCCTCATCATGTTCACCTCACACTTCTCACTCAAGTGTTTCTAGAGGACGCCAACTACTGCACTTTTATTTTTTCTTTAACTTCATATGCGTTGTTCTCCTGTCACTAGGCTTGTCCCCAGGACTGGGCGCCGCACACCAGCACCACTCCCAGCGGCCATTCCCGGAGAGGGTGAAAGGGGAAAGCGAGGTGGCACCTGCGGCAGTGCTCCACTGCCGGGAAGCTTCCCCTCTGCAAGTGGGGGCCCGGGGGCTGCGGCTAGGCCTGGGGTCTTGAGCACAGCAGGTGCGCTCTGCCGGGAGACCCCCTGGTGCCCCTTCCTGTTTCTGTGGAGCTCTGCTTGTTAGTGAGATGGAGGAGAGAGGGGCAGAAACCCAGGCTCGCTGCGCGCTTTCTCTGTCCTCTGCAAGGAACCTGTATCGGGAGGGGCTTTCCTGCAGGACTGACCCCTGCAGTGCCTGGCCCGATGCCCCCAACACCACGTTCCTGATCGGCTCAGAGAGGTCCCGGGCCGGCAGATTCAAGCCAGGCTGCAGAGGTGGAACGTGGGATGACGGGGCTGGTAGCAGGAGGCAGGTGGCAGGTGGGCCCCTGGCCTTTCCTTCAAATGCCACCAGTCAGGTGGAGGGGCACCGGCCGGCTGGCAGGGTGCGGCCACCACAGGAGAGGGACTGAGGAATGGCTCTCCAGCACAAAGGGCCGGTGACGCCCCCGGGGACCCCTGGTGCATGTGCCTTGTGTGACTGTACCACCAGCTCTCTGGTCACTGGCTGAGACGTGGTCCCTGCCCGGTGGGGTCTCCCAGCGCCGAGCATGCCTGTGACACACAGGGAGCGCTGACCCCAGCCTTTCACGGACGCAGGCACGGACCCGGGGAGCTCACCTTGAGCTCTTTGAGCTTGTCCACGTAGACTTGTTTCGGCTGGTCCTCTCCTTCCTGATAAAGCCAATTTTCTGTGTCTTCTAAGACTGTAGACAGTTTGTTCAAGTCCTAGTTAGGCAGTGAAAAGACACGGGCTGGTTAAGTGCTCATAGTACCAAATGGGAGCACCTGGTTCGAGCCCCCACTCACCACCTGCTGGGGGTCCACTTCACAAGCGGTGAAGCAGGTCTGCAGGTGTCTCTTTCCCTCTCTGTCTGGTTAAAAAGTAGCCTCGTGGGAGTCGGGCGGGAGCGCAGCGGGTTAAGCGCACGAGGCGCAAAGAGCAAGGACCAGCGTAAGGATCCCGGTTCGAGCCCCCGGCTCCCCACCTGCAGGGGAGTCGCTTCACAGGCGGTGAAGCAGGTCTGCAGGTGTCTGTCTGTCTCTCCCCCTCTCTGTCTTCCCCTCCTCTCTCCATTTCTCTCTGTCCTATCCAACCACAATGACATAAACAACAATAACAACAATAAAACAAAGGCAACAAAAGGGAAAATAAATATTTAAAAAAAAAAGTAGCCTCGTCCGAAACAAGTCACCAGGGGCCAGTGGTGGCACGCTTGGTTAAATGCACACATTACAGTGCACAAGGAACCAGGTTCAAGGCCCTGGTCCCCACGTCAAGAGGGAAAGTGCTGCAGGTGTCTGTCTCTTTCTCAGTCTTTCTGTTCATCCAAATAAAGTTAAAAAAAAAAATCGAAACAAGTCAGCAAGGGAAGGCAAGCTGTCTGAGTTTTCTAACTCATTGCTCAAACACGTTTTCACCAAACTCCTGCAAGTGGAGATATGACAGGAAGCTCTGCCTCCCAGGCTTGGAGGACGGACACAGCGACCTGCCTGTGACATCTGCTGACACAGGGAAGCGGCTCCAGCGAGGGCCGGGGGTGGACTCACCTCCGGGGTGATGAGCTTCTCGTAGACGGTGCCCAGCTTGTCTCTGAAGTCGTAGACGTACTCCTCCACCGCATTCTTGGCGTCATTCCTCTCCTTCTCCAGTTTGTCCTGCATTGTCATCTTCCCCTGTTCAAACAGCATTGGAGCAGCTGCCATGAGGAGTCTGCTCGAGGGGAGGGAAGTGGGAAAACCTCAGCACAGCCGCCAGTGGCCCGTGTGCCTGCGGGATGTGGCGTCTGCCCTGCACGCACTGCCGTTGGGGGGGGGGGCGGTGCAGCTTAGGATGGACTCACTGTTGACCAGAAGGACCAGGACTGCAGAGGAGCCCAGACCCCCCCAGCCAGGCTGAGAGAGCAGCTGTGTCTCAAGCCCCTGCCACATGCTACCACGTGGGTGGCTTCTGACCCCGGCCAGCCCAGACCACCTCCCGCCAGGCAGTCAGACACAGGACACGGGAGATTCCGCACAAGGTCACAGAGACAGAAAGTACGCCCTCTGGACAGTGAGCCTCCAGCCCTGCCCTCACTGCCCCGGAGGACGCTTTGGTGCTGTGGGCTCTCTGCTTCTCTTTCCCTCTCCCTCTCTCTCTCTGTCTGAAAAAGGCAGTCTGGAGCAGTCCAGCCTGACAAGAGAAAAAAGAAAACACAATAAAGTGAAAGTTGGCTGGGGTTAGGGAAAGGGAGCAGGTGAATTGAATTATTACAGGCTGCTACAGGGCTTCTGTTTAGAAGATGGTGGTGATGCCGGTCCAGCCCTGACACAGTGATGAGTGTCACGATACTTAAACAGGGTCAACAACTAGGAATAGCAGAGGAGACCCCTGGGACCACAACAAGACAGGACCACGACGACTTTGGGAACCCACCAAATCACCAGAGCTTCCAGAGACCACACTCTGCACAGACCTCCAGCTCTACCCAGTTGAGAAACTTCTCTAAAGAACAAGGATTATCAATGATCACCTGAGACTGCAACAAGATGAAACCGGGACTACTTTGGGACCACAGGTCACCGGTGAGTGCAAACACGTGCGGCTCGTGGACAGAGAGGAGCCTAAGGAGAGATTCCTGGGGCTACAGCCGCATCTACTCCCCAGCAGCTGGGAACAGTCCGGCAGTTTGCCAGTTGAGGAGTCACCTCCAGTCTGCTTCACCAACAAGGGGACGGCTGAAGGGAGGAGAGGACTCCCCTAAGACTCACCAAATGCAACTGTGAGTCTCCATTGCTACTTCCCTCAGAGGCTAGAGCATCAAGGAGGAGGCCGTGTGCTGACATTGGGGGACAGAAAACTGGCCAGGGAAACTCAGGAGAAGAGCTACACCTCGGTGGCCTAGCAGTGGGGCTGTGTGGTGGAAGCCTTTCCACATTGTTCTCCTGATGAGAACACAGTGAATAATTGCCTCAGAAACTACAGACTATGAACAGGACTTGTTTAGAAACTCACAGGATCGAGCAGTCCTGCCCAGCTTGGCAGAGAAGCTGAATTGAGCCTGGAGCTTTGGATCCTTGGGGTGTGGGAGTCTCTTTGCATAACCACTGTGCTATCTCTCCCTCACCCTGATTTATCTCTTGGTCAGGAGTGAGTGATTAAGCTAAGTAGCCTACTTATAGATAAAAGGCCCCCAGGCTCCCATAGCCTACAGGGAAGAAAAAGAACAAAAGAGGCTTTAACAGCCTCTGTGCTCCAACTCAGGGACTGAGATAACATTGAAACAGCTGTTAATTTCCACAAGTTTGAATTCTTTAAGCACTTTACTTAGACACAAGTCAATCCAGGCAAGAGTGATCAGTGGACTGAAAAGTACTGAGAGGGACCTCATAACACACTATAATATGGTTAAACCAAGGAACAACATTGGAGAAATGAACAAGGACAAAATCCCAGCTAAAATCCCTCCAAAGGCAGAAGAATGAGATCAATATCCAAATGCTAAATGAGGAATTAAGTCACAGGACTGAGGAGAGTTTGAAAGAACTGTCATCAGAAATGCAGAAATGAGACTCTGAAAGAAAGCATTATCTCGAGGTAATTAGCTGAAACAGCTGAGCTAAGAGCACAACTAGCTGAACAAACTAATACAGTATCAGAGCAGGGTAACAATAGCTGAGCAGCAGAAAACAGAGGGGTGAGAGAATAGGATGAATAAGGCAGGGGAGTCGGGCGGTAGTGCAGTGGATTAAGCGCACATGGTGCAAAGCGCAAGGACCGGAGTAAGGATCCCGATTCGAGCCCCCGGCTCCCCACCTGCAGGGGAGTCGCTTCACAGGTGGTGAAGCAGGTCTGCAGGTGTCTGTCTTTCTCTCCCCCTCTCTCTGTCTTCCCCTCCTCTCTCCATTTCTCTCTGTCCTATCCAACAATGACGGTAACAATAATAGTAACTACAATAAAACAACAAGGGCAACAAAAGGGAATAAATAAATATTTAAAAAATAAAATAAAAAAGAATGAATGAGGTAGAAAACTGAATTGGCAAGCTCGAGGATGAATTAGAGAAAACTAAGAAAGAAGAGATCTCAAAAACAGATTAAGAGATAATGAAACAACAACAGAGACCTATGGGATGACTTCAAATGAAATAATATAGACATTATTGGCTTACCAGAGGAAGAAAGAGAGGAAGGGGAAGAAAGCATTCTTCAGGCCATAATAGCTGAGAACTTCCCTAATCTAGACAACATCAAAGACATAAAGGTTCAAGAAGCCCAGAGGGTCCCAAACAGATCAACCCAGACTTAAAGACACCAAGACACATCCTATTTAGAATGGAAAGGAATAAGGATAAAGAAAGGATCCTGAAGGCTGCAAGAGAAAAACAAAGAATCACCTACAGAGGAAAACCCATAAGATTAGCAGCAGACTTCTCCACACAAACACTACAGGCCAGAAGAGAATGGCAAGATATCTATCGAGTGCTCAATGAGAAAGGCTTTCAGCCAAGAATACTATATCCTGCTAGACTGTCATTCAGACTAGATGGAGGCATCAAAACCTTCTCAGACAAGCAACAGTTGAAGGAATCAACCATCACCAAGCCTGCCCTGAAAGTTCTGAAAGGTCTCCTATAAACAGTCAGACCACCATAAATATGCCATATATCAGAACACTCTAAAAATCTACAAGAATGGCATTAAAATATCTTCAATCTTTGATATCAATAAATACTAGTGGCCTGAATTTACCTATAAAAAGGCACAGAGTAGGAAGATGGATCAGAAAACACAACCCAACCATATCTTATCTGCAGGAATCCCACCTAACTCCACAAAACAAACAGAGTCAAAGTGAAAGGATGGAAAACTACCATACAAACCAATGAACCACATAGAACTATTGGATGTTTTCAGAGTAATCCCTAGCACTGCAAAAACGGTATCATCTGTTTTCCATCTACACCATGCCTCGGCCTCGCGTGAGCTTAATGTGCAGCTTGACGATACGAGAATCCGGCATTCTTCTTCTTCTAGCGTTTGCCCTTCTTCCGTAGCCAGTCAACAGCGTCAGGTTGAGCCTGATGTCAAGTTTCGAGACCTCCTTTGAATCTGGAGAGGTGGCAGTCGTTGACTATGTGGGTCATAGTCTGTCTGGAGCCGCAGGGGCAGTTCGGGTCGTCTCTGGCTCCCCGGCGATGGAACATAGCGGCGCACCGGCCATGGCCTGTTCCATAGCGATGGAGGAATTCGGCATGAAGCCCAGCCAGTCTATCTTGGCATTACTCTCAATCGCACCCTGTCATTTCACGAACATCTCATAAAAACTGCAGCAAAGGTGGGCGCGAGGAATCACATCATTGCAAGACTGGCCAGCTCCTCATGGGGCTCGAGCGCTTCCACACTACGATCATCCTCTCTGGCATTATGCTATTCCACTGCAGAATACTGTGCCCCAGGATGGTTCCGTAGCCCCCATGTCCACTTGGTCGATTCCAAATTATACTCCTCCATGAGGATCATTTCTGGAACCATCTGTTCCACCCCGGTTCCATGGCTGCCAGTTCTTAGCAACATCGCCCCGCCAGATATTCGTCGGGATGCGGCATCATCTAAGTTCATTTCCCGCGTCTACGCTCGACCGGACCTGCCAATATACGCGGATATCTTCGCCCACCCTGTCCAACGCTTGACGTCTCGGCACCCAATCTGGTCCCCTACGCCTACACTGAACTTCTCTGTTCCAGACTCTTGGAAACAGAGTTGTCAGTCAGCTGAGGTGAAGAACAAACTCCTCATCACAGACCCCTGCGAGCGTCAACCCGGCTTTGACCTAGCACATTATGATTGGGCCCTCCTCCATGGCTATCGAACAGGCCATGGCCGGTGCGCCGCTATGTTCCATCGCTGGGGATGGAGCCAGAGACGACCCGAACTGCCCCTGCGGCTCCAGACAGACTATGACCCACCTAGTCAATGACTGCCACCTCTCCAGATTCAAAGGAGGTCTCGAAACTTGACATCAGGCTCAAACTGACGCTGTTGACTGGCTACGGAAGAAGGGCAAATGCTAGAAGAAGAGTAAAAATGGTGACTTCATCGTTTTCAGCCGATCTTGGATGGACCTTGAAAAAAATCATGTTAAGTGAAATAAGTCAGAAACAGAAGGATGAATATGGGATGATCTCACTCTGAGGCAGAAGTCGAAAAACAAGATCAGAAAAGAAAACACTAAGCAGGGAGTCGGGCGGTGGCGCAGCGGGTTAAGCGCACATGGCACAAAGCACAGGGACCGGCATAAGGATCCAGGTTCGAGCCCCCGGCTCCCCACCTGCAGGGGAGTCGCTTTACAAGCAGTGAAGCAGATCTGCAGGTGTCTGTCTGTCTCTCCCCCTCTCTGTCTTCCCCTCCTCTCTCCATTTCTCTCTGTCCTATCCAACAGAACGACATCAATAACTACAACAATAATAACTACAACAATAAAACAACAAGGGCAACAAAAGGGAATACATAAATATATATAAAAAAGAAAACACTAAGCAGAACTTGGACTGGAGTTGGTGTACTGCACCAAAGTCAAAGACTCTGGGGTGTGTGTGTGTGGGGGGGAGGGTTCAGGTCCTGGAGCCGGATGGCAGAGGAGGACCTAGTGGGGGGTGTACTGTTGTGTGGAAAAATGAGAAATGTTATGCATGTACAAACTATTGTCAACTTTAAAACATTAATTCCCCAATAAAGAAAATTTTTAAAAAGGCTCAGAATTTCCCGTCACTATCTGTTCCGACACAATTCAACCCAGTGGTGTGAGCAGCTATTCAACTGCCACTCAAAGTGCAGTGAGACGCCGCCAGCCCGCTTCAGCTCCGGGCGGGTGCCAGGCCCCATCCGCAGCTCTGAAGTCGCAGGAAGAGTCCCGCGGCCCTCCCCACAGCACCCCCAGGAGCGAGCCACGTCTGCCTACGTCTGCCTACGTCAGGCTACTACAGGCTGCTCAGCGCCCCCAGGCTAAAGCTAACGTCAAACACGGAGCCCTCAGTGGGTGTCGCCGTCAGGGATACAGGCCTCCGTGCAGAGGGCCCGCGGCTGTCCCGCGTGGCTGGGGGGACGCCCCGCACCTCATTTTCAATGTAGCTGTTGAGCAGGTCCTGGCCCAGCTGGCGGCACAGGATGCTGAGGACGGGCAGGTCGATGCTCTTGGCTCGGCCCTTCTTGGCCGTGGGGCTGGGGCGCTCTGGCTTGTCTGAGGCAGCCGACTGCAGCAGGAAAGGAGAGAGAGGCGAGCTGCTTCTCCAGAACAGGGTTCTGCTTCCCCACCGCGTGACAGCGTCCTCCCCGCCTCTCAGCACAGCCTGCTGGGTGTGGGGCTGCACCCTGGGCCCGTGGTCGGTCGGGTCGGCGTGGCTGCCCCTTCTCCTCAGCCCTGACGGCTCAGAGCACCCGGCCTCTGAGCGGCAGGCCGGCCGGGAGCACCCAGAGTCTGAGCACCCGGCCTCTGAGCGTTCTCCTCCGTTCACTTATTCTTATTCCAGTTCTTAGTTTCTGAGATTTATTATTTTTTATGCTTATTTATTCCTTGTGTTGCCCCTGCTGTTTTATTGTTGTTTTATTGTTGTTGTTACTGATGTCATCACTGTTGGATAGGACAGAGAGAAACAGAGGAAGGGAAGACAGACGGACAGAAAGACAGACACCTGCAGACCTGCTTGGGGGCTTGAACCAGGATATTATGCTCGTCCTTGCGCTTTGTACCACGTGTGTTTAACCCACTGCGCCACCGCCTGACTCCTGAGATAAATTACTTTCAACAAGGAAATGTTTAATGAAAAATGCCATCTTTTATCAACTTGTATTGTTGCGTTCATTAGAGAGAGAGCGAGCGAGCGAGGCATGGGAGAGAGATCACTGCAGCTCATGGATGTTTCCTGCCTGAGACAGGCACCAGGCTCACCCCGTCACCACATAAGCCAGAGCCAAGCAGTTTGGTAAAAAGAGGAGGAGGGGGAGGAGGGAGATGAGCAGGGGAGGAGGGGAGAAGGGGAGAGGAGCAGAGGGAGGGGGATGAGAGGGAGGAGGGAGAGGAGCAGGGGAGGAGGAGGAAGAGGGAGTAGAGGAGCAGGGGGGAGGGGGGAGGAGGGCTCCCCTGTGACACCGGCCTGAGGGGCACAGAGGTGCCAGCCTGCCGTGCCAGTCCTCCCCACGGATACAGAAGCCTTCAGAGTCCTCTCTCGGGGCCGCTGCGCCCGTGTTTCTGTGGTCAAACCCTGCAGGGGCTGCGTGCTGGGACAGCAAGGCTGCAGGCAGCGCTCGCTCGCTCTCCCTCCCTCTCTTGCTTTCTCTCTCTCTCTCTCCCTCTCTCTGTCTCTCCCTCCCTCTTTCCCTCCCTCTCTCTCCCTCTCTCTCCCTCCCTCTCTCTCCCTCTCTCTCTCTGTCTCTCCCTCCCTCTCTCTCTCCCTCCCTCTCTCTCCCTCTCTCTCCCTCCCTCTCTCTGTCTCTCCCTCCCTCTCTCTCTCTCTCCCTCTCTCTCCCTCTCTCTCTCTGTCTCTCCCTCCCTCTCTCTCTCCCTCCCTCTCTCTCCCTCTCTCTCCCTCCCTCTGTCTCTCCCTCCCTCTCTCTCTCCCTCCCTCTCTCTCCCTCTCTCTCCCTCCCTCTGTCTCTCCCTCCCTCTCTCTCTCCCTCTCTCTCCCTCCCTCTCTGTCTCTCCCTCCCTCTCTCTCTCTCTCCCTCTCTCTCCCTCCCTCTCTCTGTCTCTCCCTCCCTCTCTCTCTCTTCCTCTCTCCCTCCCTCTCTCTCCCTCTCTCTCTCTCCCTCTCTCTCTCTCTCCCTCTCTCTCTCTCCCTCCCTCCTCTCTGGCTGTTTCTATCAAAGAAAAACTCCTCTGTTTGCCTTTTATGTCTCCAGAGCTCTGCTTAGCACTGGCTGATGGTGGTGCTGGGGACTGAACCCAGGACCTCAGGGTCTCAGGCAGGAGAGTCTGTTTGCAGACCCCCAGTGCTGTCTTCCCGGCCCACAACACCCTGTCGTGACTCCTGACCCGTGCTCTCTGCCCCTATAGCAGTGAGGGCAAGAGGCCGGTCTGCTAAAATCAGTAAATAAATAAAATCAGCAGCAGCGGCAGCTGGAGAGCTGTAGCCACCTCAGCCTGCCGCCCCCCTCCTCGGGGCTCTGCCCCCTGCCGCCCAGAGCCCGCCCAGAGCCCGCCCAGCGCCGGGCAGACCTTAGCCTGTGCCCCCGTGGGCTCCAGCTCCTCCTCGGGGCTCTGCTCACTACGCCGCCGGTGACCTTCCTCTTGGTCGACCTGCATCTTCTCCTGGAGAGAGAGAGAGCACCAGGTGCTGCGAGCCGCAGCTCCCTGCCTTCTCCTCCTTTCTTTTCCTGCTCCGAGCCAGGGAGCTGGCTGGCCCTCGGGCGAGGTGCCCACACACAAGTGGCCAGCGGCCCTGAGCCACCCTGTCCTGCGTGGGGAGGGGAGGGGGGCGGGCTCGGGGAGAACCGCCAGGCGTCCCTGCTCCGCTGCAGGGAAGGGGACACGTGGCGGGGCTCCCCACAGCTGTCCCGTCAGAGCACCTCAGGGGCAGAGGCTGCCGGGTCTCCGGCAGAGACCCGCAGGCAGCCACTGGCACTGCTCAGAGCCCTCGGGATGACCGCGGCGTCGGCTCACCCCACGTGCCCAGGAGGCCAGGGGCACTGTGCTCACTGGCAGGCCGCCCCGGTGGGCCACAGCTGACCCGGAGCGGGTAGGGTGCCTGCTGGCCTCCTGCTGGTTACCCAGGAGCTAACGGCCTCTCCCCAGACGGCTGGGAACACCCCTCTTCCTCCACACAGGGAGGACACACACAGCAAAGCAATGCAGACCCTGGGCTTCAGGAGTCAGGACTGAAGGCAGGAGAGGCTTCCCAGCAGGTGTTGACAGCAGAGGGGACAGAGCCCGCCTTCACAGCAGAACTGACCGTCTGGGAGCCAACAGAAGTTAGGTTCAGTGTTGGGGATGGCCTGGGCCGTGTGTTGACAGGGCACTTCTGAGTGACCACCCAGCCAAGTGCTGAGTTCACATGTGGTGCGAGGACAGGGGCTGCTCCACCGCCCGGTCGTCCACGTGGGTCCTGACTCAAACCCAGGGCCTGTGCTCTGCCCAAGAGTCACCCTGCACACCGGAAAACCCACTTCAGTCGCGCAAAAAGACACATCCAAAGGCCTGAGCGCGTCCCGAGGATGAGCTACTGGGAGCTCCACAACCAGCCCTGCAGACAGCAGCCCCACAGTGGAGGGGCAGGGCTGCAGGCCTCTCTCTCCCCCTCTCTGTCCACTCCCCGCTCTCTTTCCCTCTGTCTTATCAAGAAAAAAAGGGGGAGGAATGGCCACTGGGAGTTGCTGGGTTTTTTCTTTCTTTTTTTTTCTCCAAACCAGAGCCCTGCTCAGCTCTGGCTTATGGTGGTGCAGGGGACTGAACCTGGGGCTTCAGTGCCTCAGGCAGGAGAGCCTCTGCACGACCGTGATGCTGTCTCCCTCCACACGCCGTCGGTCTTTCTGCTGGCACGAGCCCCAGCGACAGCCCTCATGGCAACAAAGAAGCAGGAGAAGGAAGAGGAGGAGGAGGAGGAGGAGGGGAGGAGGGCAGGGGCCATCTTCACCCCCCGGCTCCCTCCTTGCTGCAGGGAGCAGCCTCGGCAGCCAGAGCTCACAGACAAAGTAGTCTCGCTCGTCCAGGCCTGTGTTCGGCGGGTGGAGTGCAGGCCTTGCGGGCGTGAAGGCCGCGCGAGCCCCCGCAGAGCTGACTGCTCGTCTCAGAGTGAACCCCACCCTGCTTTGTCTTCACTTTCGGTGTTCATTTTTTTAGAGGCAGAGAGTGATCGAGAGAGACCACAGCACCACAGCTTCCTTCCACGCGGTGGGGGCCGGGCTCGAACCCTGGCTGCACGTTTGGCACAGCAGCACGCTGTCCAGCGGCGCCACCCGCTGGCCCACACGCGGGCCAGCAATTCAGATGGTGAGTGGAGGGTGCAGGTGTCAGGAAGACTCCGTGCAGCCCCGTGCCCGCCCTCTGAGCCGCCAGGCAGTGGGAGGGGGGCACCGCCCAGCTGCCCACCTCCTCTCTGCCCTCGGGCCCGCAGGTCAGCTCCGTCTCCATGGGCACCTCGCCGTGGCCGCCCTCCGGGCTCTGCTTCTCTAGCACTGATGCACTTGCCACGCTGAAGATGCCGTGGACGTTCACACGGACTTTGACCTTCACTTTGGAGCTGTCGCCATCAGACTGTGGAAAGACATTCTGAATAGTGAAGCTCCCTTCGGGAAGAAAGAGCTCTCGTCAGTGTGTGGCCTCAGACCGGCTCCCTCAGCCGCGCGGCCTTCGCCGGGCAGCGGGCAGGGCAGCCAGGCGCCCCCCGCCCTGCCCGCTGCCACATCTGAAGGCTTGGCCTAAGGCCCAGCGAGCTCCAGCCCCCTGTCCCAGTGACGGGTCATGGCTTCCCTCAGGACACCGCATCAGAACCAACGACTTCACAGCCCCTCTTCTAACATCAAACTCTCGGGCTGAGTGGTGGCGCACCTGGTCGAGTGCACAGATTACCATGCACAAGGACCCGGGTTCAAGTCCCTCACCCCCTCTCCCTGCACCCTGGACTATTCTGTCTCTATGAGGAGAAAAATGGCTGCTAGGAGCAGAGCAGTGGAGTTTTCAAGCAGGCGCTGAAGCCCACTTAAGCTTGGAGACAAAACAGAATAAATTCAAAATTAGAAAAGTCAGCTTCTGGGCTTGAAAATAAAATAGATGTAACTTTTTTATTGCTACATTTCATTGCCTGGTGACCCCCCTCTTTTCCCCTTTATTTTAATAGAAAGAGAGAAAAGGAGACAGGTCGGGGAGACATCTGCAGCCCTGCCTCCCCGCTTGTGAAGCTCCCCTGCAGGTGGGGGTGGGCTGGTCCTTGCGCACGGCAATGTGTGTGCTCAACCCACTGTGCCACTGCCTGACCCCACTACCTTTTTGTTCTAAACTTTGAAAATCCTAATTATCAAAGGGGTCTGCCAGTAAAGTGGCTCAGATGTTTCTGTCCCCAACAGCAGAATTGCTGAATCATCCAGTCACTAACAGCTAGAGGACAAACTGCCCTAAAATTTGACATTAAGAGGTCTGCTAATGCCCAGGCCCAGGAGGTGGATAAAACACTGGACGTTCAAGTGTGAGGTTCCAGGTTCAATCCCCAGCACCACGTGTGTCAGAGTCACAGTTTGGTCCCTCTCCTTCTCTCTTTCACGAATACACACGCATTGCAAAATCTACTGTTTTCTCAAAAACAGACACATACACAAGACGCCTCAGACAGTGACACCCACAGCACAGAGGACAGTGGGCAGGGAGCCCAGCAGTGAAATACGGGTGGACCTGCATCACGAAGACAACGTGTCCCCTTAGAGAGGGCTCTGAAGAGTGGCCCCACTGCACCCAGGCTGACGGGAGCCGGGCGGCAGCCGGCTTTGGCCAGCAGAGGTCGGGCAGCCACCCTCACAGCCCGTGTCGCCTGCCTGCACCGAGATCTGGACAACTGGAGAAGCCCTGAGGTGCTTCCTTACAAAGGCCCACAGGCTGACACCAGCCTCCATAATTTATTTCTGCCGCGTCTCACGATGCCCCCCGCCCTAGTCTACCAGGAAGAGCACACTCTACAGTGAAAAGAAAAAAGACTCTCTCTCCTCTAAGTGCCATCAAGTCAGACTCAGTCTGTGCCATCACGGTCACTTGGCTAACACAAGACATCGTGCCTGCAGCCTCAAGCAGCTACCCGGAGACGCGCACCTGGCCACGCGCCCAGCCAAGCTCAAAGCCGAGGCATGGCCACCCACCCAGCAGCAGTCTGTCTCGTTTCCGCTCTAATATTTTATTCATCTTAATGAGGGAGACACAGAGGGCGAGATACAGAGACCGGAACCTTGCTCGGCCCTGGCTGATGGTGGTGCTGGGGTTTGAACCTGAAACCTCAGAGCCTCAGACAGGAGGGTCTTTTGTAGAACCGCTATGTATCCCCCCTGCTCACATTTAGAACTTGACTTTTTTTGTATTTTATATATTTAATGAAAGAGATATAGAAACAGAGAGATACCAGAGCACTGCTTTTGGTGGTGCTGAGGACTGAACCTGGGACCATAGAGCCTGGGGCACCAAAGCCTTTTGCAGAACCATTATGCTGTCTCCCCAGCCCCCAGCAGTCTGATTTCAAATGACTCATTAAGAGTCAGGCGGTAGGTAGTGCAGCGGGTTAAGCGCAGGCGGCGCAGAGCGCAAGGACCGGCGTAAGGATCCCAGTTTGAGCCCCCGGCTCCCCACCTGCAGGGGAGTCACTTCACAGGTGGTGAAGCAGGTCTGCAGGTGTCTATCTTTCTCTCCTCCTCTCTGTCTTCCCCTCCTCCCTCCATTTCTCTCTGTCCTATCCAACAACGACGACATCAATAATAATTATAACAACAACAACAATGAAAAAGAACAAGGGCAACAAAAGGGAAAATAAATTTTAAAAATTTTTAAAGAGTTTTTACATAGTGATCTGGGAGGTGGCGCAATGGATGAAACATTGGACTCTCTCAAGCATGAGGTCTTGAGTTCAATCCCCGGCAGCACTTGTACCAGAGTGGTGTCTGCTTCTTTCTTTCTTTCTCCTCCTATCTTTCTCATAAATAAATAATATTTTTTTCACAAAAAAGAGTTTCTACATAAAAATAATCTCCACAAAACACTTCAGGTCAATTCCAGAGCATCTTATACACAGCGGCAAAGTGAACGTTTTATTTTGTGTGTTGCTACCAGGGTTACCGCTAGGGCCTGATGCTGGCACTAGGAATCTACCGCTCCCAGGAGCCATTTTTTCCTTTTCCTCTTTCCTTCTCTCTCTCTCCCTCCCTCCCTCCCTTCCTTCCTTCCTTCCTTCCTTCTCTCCTTCTATTTTATTGGCTAGGACAGAGAGAACTTGGTTGAGAGAGAGGTAGGGGGAGATAGACAGGGAGAAAGACAGACACCTGCAGACCTGCTTCGCCGCTCGTGGTGCGTGGTGAAATGTGCACTTAACCCGTGCAGTGCGCCACTGCCTGGTGCCCACAAAGGAGTCTAAACTGGGGTGGGGCTACAGCATCATGGTTATGCAAAGAAATTTTCGTGCCTGAGGCTCTCAAGTCCCAGGTTCAATCCCCCGCACGGCCATAAGCCAGAGCTGAGCAGCGCTCTGGTAAGAAAAGGTCTAAACTGTCAAATGTGCTGTCAGTGCAGAACAAACTCTGAGCTCTGAAGAGTGCATGTTTGGGGGCTCAGGGCTCAGGTTCTGTGACAGGACGGCAGAGGAGGACCTAGCGGGGGTCGTACTGTTCTGTGGAAAGCTGGTAAACGTTAGGCACGTACAAACTATCGCATTTACGTATTTACTGTCCACCGTAAACCATTACTCCCCCAGTAGAGAAATTAAAAAAGCAAAGTGCGTGTTTAGACAAAATGGTAGAGACCCCGCTTTCCTTCCTAAGGAAGAACGCTCCCTCTCAGGGAAGCCCTCCCGCGAGCAGAGGGCGGAGAGCAGCCAGCCGGTATGGCCACGTGGACACCGGGTGCGCTCACCGATTCTGGGGTCCGGGTAGGGCACCTCGTGCAGGTGCGTGTAGAAGGCCTCCAGCTCGAAGGGCTCCTTCTTGTGGAAGGTGATGACCTTGGAGAAGGGGGCGGGGTGGTTCTTGCAGAAGACCTCACACTCCCTAGAGGGGGGGCGGCCGTGAGCCGGGCGGGCGGCGCTGAGCCCCTCTTTCTGGAGTCACCCCGGGGGCTCACCACCCTCCTCTCACCGTCTCTAGAGGGAGCCTGGCTCTCACCTCAGCCAGCCCGCGGCCCGTCTGCCACTCACCCGGCGCCATCCTCACTGGAGCTCTTCCAGCGCAGAGTGATGGAGAAGGGCACCAGGTCCGTGATGGAGAACTCCCGCACTTTGAAGGCCGGAGACAGGATGGCACACTGGGGGTGGGTAGGGGTGGGTGAGGTGGGAGAGCTGGCAGAAGCAGAGGGGAGCAGAGCAGAGCACAGTGGGCAGTGGGAGCACCCAGGCTGAGCCTGGGGAGCACCTGCACCTGAGCCTGGGGAGCACATGGGCCTGAGCCTGGGGAGCACCTGGCCTGAGCCTGGGGAGCACCTGGACCTGAGCCTGGTGGAGCACCTGGCCTGAGCCTGGGGAGCACCTGGACCTGAGCCTGGGGGAGCACCCGGCCTGAGCCTGGGGAGCACCTGGCCTGAGCCTGGGGAGCACCTGGACCTGAGCCTGGGGAGCACCTGGACCTGAGCCTGGGGAGCGCCTGGACCTGAGCCTGGGGAGCACCTGGACCTGAGCCTGGGGAGCACCTGGACCTGAGCCTGGGGAGCACCTGGACCTGAGCCTGGGGAGCACCTGGACCTGAGCCTGGGGAGCACCCGGCCTGAGCCTGGGGAGCACCTGGACCTGAGCCTGGGGAGCACCTGGACCTGAGCCTGGGGAGCACCTGGACCTGAGCCTGGGGAGCACCTGGGCCTGAGCCTGGGGAGCACCAGGACCTGAGCCTGGGGAGCACATGGGCCTGAGCCTGGGGAGCACCTCGCCTGAGCCTGGGGAGCACCTGGACCTGAGCCTGGGGAGCACCTGTACCTGAGCCTGGGGAGCACATGGGCCTGAGCCTGGGGAGCACCTGGCCTGAGCCTGGGGAGCACCTGGACCTGAGCCTGGTGGAGCACCTGGCCTGAGCCTGGGGAGCACCTGGACCTGAGCCTGGGGGAGCACCTGGCCTGAGCCTGGGGAGCACCTGGGCCTGAGCCTGGGGAGCACCTGAGCCTGAGCCTGGGGAGCACCTGGGCCTGAGCCTGGGGAGCACCTGGGCCTGAGCCTGGGGAGCACCCGGCCTGAGCCGGGGGAGCACCTGGGCCTGAGCCTGGGGAGCACCTGGGCCTGAGCCTGGGGAGCACCCGGCCTGAGCCTGGGGAGCACCTGGGCCTGAGCCTGGGGAGCACCTGGCCTGAGCCTGGGGAGCACCTGGACCTGAGCCTGCGGAGCACCTGGACCTGAGCCTGGGGAGCACCAGGACCTGAGCCTGGGGAGCACATGGGCCTGAGCCTGGGGAGCACCTGGCCTGAGCCTGGGGAGCACCTGGCCTGAGCCTGGGGAGCACCTGGACCTGAGCCTGGGGAGCACCTGGACCTGAGCCTGGTGGAGCACCTGGCCTGAGCCTGGGGAGCACCTGGACCTGAGCCTGGGGGAGCACCCGGCCTGAGCCTGGGGAGCACCTGGCCTGAGCCTGGGGAGCACCTGGACCTGAGCCTGGGGAGCACCTGGACCTGAGCCTGGGGAGCACCTGGACCTGAGCCTGGGGAGCACCTGGACCTGAGCCTGGGGAGCACCTGGACCTGAGCCTGGGGAGCACCCGGCCTGAGCCTGGGGAGCACCTGGACCTGAGCCTGGGGAGCACCTGGACCGAGCCTGGGGAGCACCAGGACCTGAGCCTGGGGAGCACATGGGCCTGAGCCTGGGGAGCACCTGGCCTGAGCCTGGGGAGCACCTGGACCTGAGCCTGGGGAGCACCTGTACCTGAGCCTGGGGAGCACATGGGCCTGAGCCTGGGGAGCACCTGGCCTGAGCCTGGGGAGCACCTGGACCTGAGCCTGGTGGAGCACCTGGCCTGAGCCTGGGGAGCACCTGGACCTGAGCCTGGGGGAGCACCTGGCCTGAGCCTGGGGAGCACCTGGGCCTGAGCCTGGGGAGCACCTGAGCCTGAGCCTGGGGAGCACCTGGGCCTGAGCCTGGGGAGCACCTGGGCCTGAGCCTGGGGAGCACCCGGCCTGAGCCTGGGGAGCACCTGGGCCTGAGCCTGGGGAGCACCTGGGCCTGAGCCTGGGGAGCACCCGGCCTGAGCCTGGGGAGCACCTGGGCCTGAGCCTGGGGAGCACCTGGCCTGAGCCTGGGGAGCACCTGGACCTGAGCCTGCGGAGCACCTGGACCTGAGCCTGGGGAGCACCAGGACCTGAGCCTGGGGAGCACATGGGCCTGAGCCTGGGGAGCACCTGGCCTGAGCCTGGGGAGCACCTGGACCTGAGCCTGGGGGAGCACCCGGCCTGAGCCTGGGGAGCACCTGGCCTGAGCCTGGGGAGCACCTGGACCTGAGCCTGGGGAGCACCTGGACCTGAGCCTGGGGAGCGCCTGGACCTGAGCCTGGGGAGCGCCTGGACCTGAGCCTGGGGAGCACCTGGACCTGAGCCTGGGGAGCACCTGGACCTGAGCCTGGGGAGCACCTGGACCTGAGCCTGGGGAGCACCCGGCCTGAGCCTGGGGAGCACCTGGACCTGAGCCTGGGGAGCACCTGGACCGAGCCTGGGGAGCACCAGGACCTGAGCCTGGGGAGCACATGGGCCTGAGCCTGGGGAGCACCTGGCCTGAGCCTGGGGAGCACCTGGACCTGAGCCTGGGGAGCACCTGTACCTGAGCCTGGGGAGCACATGGGCCTGAGCCTGGGGAGCACCTGGCCTGAGCCTGGGGAGCACCTGGACCTGAGCCTGGTGGAGCACCTGGCCTGAGCCTGGGGAGCACCTGGACCTGAGCCTGGGGGAGCACCTGGCCTGAGCCTGGGGAGCACCTGGGCCTGAGCCTGGGGAGCACCTGAGCCTGAGCCTGGGGAGCACCTGGGCCTGAGCCTGGGGAGCACCTGGGCCTGAGCCTGGGGAGCACCCGGCCTGAGCCTGGGGAGCACCTGGGCCTGAGCCTGGGGAGCACCTGGGCCTGAGCCTGGGGAGCACCCGGCCTGAGCCTGGGGAGCACCTGGGCCTGAGCCTGGGGAGCACCTGGCCTGAGCCTGGGGAGCACCTGGACCTGAGCCTGCGGAGCACCTGGACCTGAGCCTGGGGAGCACCAGGACCTGAGCCTGGGGAGCACATGGGCCTGAGCCTGGGGAGCACCTGGCCTGAGCCTGGGGAGCACCTGGACCTGAGCCTGGGGAGCGCCTGGACCTGAGCCTGGGGAGCACCTGAACCTGAGCCTGGGGAGCACCTGGACCTGAGCCTGGGGAGCACCTGGACCTGAGCCTGGGGAGCACCTGGCCTGAGCCTGGGGAGCACCTGGGCCTGAGCCTGGGGAGCACCTGGACCTGAGCCTGGGGAGCACCTGGCCTGAGCCTGGGGAGCACCTGGACCTGAGCCTGGGGAGCACATGGGCCTGAGCCTGGGGAGCACCTGGCCTGAGCCTGGGGAGCACCTGGACCTGAGCCTGGGGAGCACATGGGCCTGAGCCTGGGGAGCACCTGGACCTGAGCCTGGGGAGCACCTGGGCCTGAGCCTGGGGAGCACCTGGACCTGAGCCTGGGCAGCACATGGGCCTGAGCCTGGGGAGCACCAGGACCTGAGCCTGGGGAGCGCCTGGGCCTGAGCCTGGGGAGCACATGGGCCTGAGCCTGGGGAGCACCTGGCCTGAGCCTGGGGAGCGCCTGGACCTGAGCCTGGGGAGCACATGGGCCTGAGCCTGGGGAGCACCTGGACCTGAGCCTGGGGAGCACCTGGACCTGAGCCTGGGGAGCACCTTGGCCTGAGCCTGGGGAGCACCTGGACCTGAGCCTGGGGAGCACCTAGACCTGAGCCTGGGGAGCACCTGGCCTGAGCCTGGGGAGCACCAGGACCTGAGCCTGGGGAGCGCCTGGGCCTGAGCCTGGGGAGCACATGAGCCTGAGCCTGGGGAGCACCTGGGCCTGAGCCTGGGGAGCACCTGGACCTGAGCCTGGGGAGCACCTGGACCTGGGCCTGGGGAGCACCAGGACCTGAGCCTGGGGAGCACCTGGGCCTGAGCCTGGGGAGCACCTGGGCCTGAGCCTGGGGGAGCACCTGGACCTGAGCCTGGGGAGCACCTGGACCTGAGCCTGGGGAGCACCTGGACCTGAGCCTGGGGAGCACCTGGACCTGAGCCTGGGGAGCACCTGGACCTGAGCCTGGGGAGCACCTGGACCTGAGCCTGGGGAGCACCTGGACCTGAGCCTGGGGAGCACCTGGACCTGGGCCTGGGGAGCACCTGGACCTGAGCCTGGGGAGCACCTGGACCTGAGCCTGGGGAGCACCCGGCCTGAGCCTGGGGAGCACCTGGACCTGAGCCTGGGGAGCACCTGGACCTGGGCCTGGGGAGCACCTGGACCTGAGCCTGGGGAGCACCTGGACCTGAGCCTGGGGAGCACCTGGGCCTGAGCCTGGGGAGCACCTGGACCTGGGCCTGGGGAGCACCTGGGCCTGAGCCTGGGGAGCACCTGGACCTGAGCCTGGGGAGCGCCTGGACCTGAGCCTGGGGAGCACCTGGGCCTGAGCCTGGGGAGCACCTGGGCCTGAGCCTGGGGAGCACCTGGCCTGAGCCGGGGGAGCACCTGGACCTGAGCCTGCGGAGCACCTGGACCTGAGCCTGGGGAGCACCTGGACCTGAGCCTGGGGAGCACATGGGCCTGAGCCTGGGGAGCACCTGGCCTGAGCCTGGGGGAGCACCTGGACCTGAGCCTGGGGAGCGCCTGGACCTGAGCCTGGGGAGCGCCTGGACCTGAGCCTGGGGAGCGCCTGGACCTGAGCCTGGGGGAGCACCTGGACCTGAGCCTGGGGAGCACCTGGCCTGAGCCTGGGGAGCACCTGGACCTGAGCCTGGGGAGCGCCTGGACCTGAGCCTGGGGAGCACCTGGGCCTGAGCCTGGGGAGCGCCTGGACCTGAGCCTGGGGAGCGCCTGGACCTGAGCCTGGGGAGCACCTGGACCTGAGCCTGGGGAGCACCTGGACCTGAGCCTGGGGAGCGCCTGGACCTGAGCCTGGGGAGCGCCTGGACCTGAGCCTGGGGAGCACCTGGACCTGAGCCTGGGGAGCGCCTGGACCTGAGCCTGGGGGAGCACCTGGCCTGAGCCTGCGGAGCACCTGGGCCTGAGCCTGGGGAGCACCTGGACCTGAGCCTGGGGAGCACCTGGGCCTGAGCCTGGGGAGCACCTGGGCCTGAGCCTGGGGAGCACCTGGGCCTGAGCCTGGGGGAGCACCTGGACCTGAGCCTGGGGAGCACCTGGACCTGAGCCTGGGGAGCACCTGGACCTGAGCCTGGGGAGCACCTGGACCTGAGCCTGGGGAGCACCTGGGCCTGAGCCTGGGGAGCACCTGGACCTGGGCCTGGGGAGCACCTGGGCCTGAGCCTGGGGAGCACCCGGCCTGAGCCTGGGGAGCACCTGGCCCTGAGCCTGGGGAGCACCTGGGCCTGAGCCTGGGGAGCACCTGGACCTGAGCCTGGGGAGCACCTGGACCTGAGCCTGGGGAGCACCTGGACCTGAGCCTGGGGAGCACCTGGACCTGAGCCTGGGGAGCACCTGGGCCTGAGCCTGGGGAGCACCCGGCCTGAGCCTGGGGAGCACCTGGGCCTGAGCCTGGGGAGCACCTGGGCCTGAGCCTGGGGAGCACCTGGGCCTGAGCCTGGGGAGCACCTGGGCCTGAGCCTGGGGAGCACCTGGGCCTGAGCCTGGGGAGCACCTGGACCTGGGCCTGGGGAGCACCTGGGCCTGAGCCTGGGGAGCACCTGGACCTGAGCCTGGGGAGCGCCTGGACCTGAGCCTGGGGAGCACCTGGGCCTGAGCCTGGGGAGCACCTGGACCTGAGCCTGGGGAGCACCTGGGCCTGAGCCTGGGGAGCACCTGGACCTGGGCCTGGGGAGCACCTGGGCCTGAGCCTGGGGAGCACCTGGACCTGGGCCTGGGGAGCACCTGGGCCTGAGCCTGGGGAGCACCTGGACCTGAGCCTGGGGAGCGCCTGGACCTGAGCCTGGGGAGCACCCACCTGCAGCGCACAGCCCCTGGCCACAGCCTCGTCGGCGTTGAGCGTGGTGCTGATGTCCTTGAGGAAGAACCTGCAGATTTGGTCCCTGACGGCCGGGATGCGCGTGGCGCCCCCCACGATCTCGATGCTGTTGACGTCCTCGCGCTCCAGGTCTGCAAAGCACAGCGCTCAGCGGCCGCGGCCACGGGGGCAGGGGTTCTGGGCACCTGGCCACCCGGACACGCGTGACCAGCCTCAGGGAGCAGCGCAGAGCAGTGTGGGGGAGGCAGAGGTGGGGCGAGGCCGGTGGCCCACGCTGACGTGCTTGCCCGCAGCTGCCCGCCCCGCCCCACTTACTGGCCTGCTCCATCACCGCCTTCAGTGGGGGCTCCACCCTGGCCAGGAGGGGCGCGCACAGCTCTTCAAAGTGAGCCCTGCGGGCGACAACAAAGGCAGTGTAGCAGCTGGGCGGGCGTGGCTCTGGGCGTGGCTCTGGGCGTGGGCGTGGCTCTGGGCGAGGCCGGCCGTGGGCGTGGCCTTGAGGTTGGATGTGGCCAAGGCTCTGGGCGTGGCCTTGAGTTTGGGCGTGGGCATGACTGGGCGTGGCCATGCGTTTGGGTGTGGCCGCGGCTCTGGGCGTGGCCACGAGGCTGGGAAGTGGGCGTGGCCACGTGTGGGGGCGTGGCCGTGGGCGCCGCACCTGTTCATGGTGCTGCTCACGTCCAGGTCGCTGATGAAGCACTCGATGTGCAGCGGCAGGTCGGCCGTGTTGGCGCTCATCACCTTCTTGAGCTTCTCGCAGGCCTGGTACAGACGCAGCAGTGCCCGCGTGTTCTCCCGCACGTGGATCTTGTACTTGGTCTTGAACTCCTCGCAGAAGTGGTCCACCAGGACCTCGTCGAAGTTCCTGCCGCCCAGGTAGGGGTCGAAGGTCGTGGCCAACACCTGGGCGGGAGGCGGAGGAGAGGCAGAGATGAGCAAGGAAGCACACAGCTTGAAGGGCCAGAGCCGCCCGCCGCCCCAGGCCGCCCAGTGGGGGTGTCAGTCCCCCGGCAGCCCAGGCAGACGCCAAGTGCAGGCGCCAACTGCAGACTAAGCCCACAGCGCTGCACCTGGCCAGGTTTACCTACGGAGAGAGACTGAGAGAAGCTGAGGGGGAGAGGGGAGGCAGAGGGAGAGAGGGAGCTGCAGCCCTGCTGCGCCTCTTAGCAAGCTGCCCCTGCAGGTGGGGCTGGGGGCTTGAGCCCAGACTTTGACACACCGCCCAGCCCCTCTTGGCTATGATCTCAGTCATTTCCGTGAACATACATGAGGAACAAGAACAGGAGAGCAGAGCGACACCACAGCTCCGCCCGCCCTCGTGGGGCTCTGGGTGCAGCCCTGCAGAGCCGGACGGGCCCAGGGCCTCGCGCGAGGGGGCTGGCACTGCCCACCGGCTGGACTCTCTCACCGGGGAGCGCTCTTCCAGCTGAAAGGTGGGAGCAGCAGGCCTGTAGGGCTCACTCCCACCCTCTCCCCGTGTTCGGGGCTCCTGCCACGAAGGCCCAGGGCAGGCTCAGCTCTGCCTCCTCTCGGCACAGCCACAGCCCAAGACGCCGCCCGCTGCCCGGAGAGAGCCGTGACAAGGCTGCCCTGCTCCTCACGCTGGGACCCGCGCCCCGCCCGCTGCTGCCTGCCCACCCGGCCCTCACCTTCAGCTTCCCCTTGTTGAAGGCGCAGGCCGACACCTGGTAGGCAGAGTGCCCCATGTCGATAAACACCACGTTGCGGGGCTTCTCCTCCAGGGATGGCAGGTCCTGCTTGTAGATCCCGTAGGCCAGCGCCACTGCGGGCGGGCGACACAGGGCTCGGTCAAGCCAGGGACAGCGGGCCACAGTGGGGGGACAGCAGGGGGACAGTATGGGGACAGCAGGGACAGTATGGGGACAGCAGGGACAGTATGGGGACAGCAGGGGACAGTATGGGGACAGCGGGGGGCAGTATGGGGACAGCGGGGGGACAGTATGGGGACAGCGGGTACAGTATGGAGACAGCGGGGACAGTATGGGGACAGCGGGGAAAGTATGAGAGAAAGCAGGGGGACAGTATGGGGACAGCAGGGGACAGTATGGGGACAGCGGGGGCAGTATGGGGACAGCGGGAGACAGTATGGGGACAGCGGGGGACAGTATGGGAGACAGCAGGGGGCAGTATGGGGACAGCAGGGGGACAATATGGGGACAGCGGGTACAGTATGGAGACAGCGGGGACAGCATGGGGACAGCAGGGACAGTATGGGGACAGCGGGGACAGTATGGGAGAAAGCAGGGGGACAGTATGGGGACAGCGGGGGACAGTATGGGGACAGCGGGGGCAGTATGGGGATAGCGGGAGACAGTATGGGGACAGCGGGGACAGTATGGGGACAGCGGGAGACAGTATGGGGACAGCGGGGAACAGCGGGGGACAGTATGGGAGACAGCAGGGGGCAGTATGGGGACAGCGGGAGACAGTATGGGGACAGCGGGGGACAGCAGGGGACAGTATGGGAGACAGCAGGGGGCAGTATGGGGACAGCGGGAGACAGTATGGGGACAGCGGGGGACAGCAGGGGACAGTATGGGAGACAGCAGGGGGCAGTATGGGGACAGCAGGGGGACAATATGGGGACAGCGGGTACAGTATGGAGACAGCGGGGACAGCATGGGGACAGCAGGGACAGTATGGGGACAGCGGGGACAGTATGGGAGAAAGCAGGGGGACAGTATGGGGACAGCGGGGGACAGTATGGGGACAGCGGGGGCAGTATGGGGATAGCGGGAGACAGTATGGGGACAGCGGGGACAGTATGGGGACAGCGGGGGACAGTATGGGGACAGCGGGGGACAGTATGGGAGACAGCAGGGGGCAGTATGGGGACAGCGGGGGGACAATATGGGGACAGCGGGTACAGTATGGAGACAGCGGGGACAGTATGGGGACAGCGGGGACAGTATGGGGACAGCGGGGGACAGTATGGGGACAGCGGGGACAGTATGGGGACAGCGGGGAAAGTATGGGAGACAGCAGGGGACAGTATGGGGACAGCGGGGGACAGTATGGGGACAGCGGGGGCAGTATGGGGACAGCGGGGACAGTATGGGGAAAGCGGGGACAGTATGGGGACAGCGGGGGACAGTATGGGGACAGCGAGGGACAGCGGGGGACAGTATGGGGACAGCGGGGGCAGTATGGGGACAGCGGGAGACAGTATGGGGACAGCGGGGGACAGTATGGGGACAGCGGGGGACAGTATGGGGACAGCGGGGGACAGCGGGGGGCAGTATGGGGACAGCGGGGGACAGCGGGGACAGTGGGGGACATCGGGAACAGTATGGGGACAGCGGGGGGCAGTATGGGGACTGTATGGGGACAGCAGGGGACGGGGGGGCAGCATGGGGACAGCAGGGACAGTATGGGGACAGCGGGGGGCTGCATGGGGACTGTATGGGGACAGCGGGGGGCAGCATGGGGACACTGGGGCTGTATGCCCACTGTATGGGGACAGCAGGGACACTGGGGCTGCCCTCACAGCACGGCGTCACCCCTCACCTGCCGTGGTCTCGTTCATGAGCCGCAGGCAGTGCAGCCCCGCCACCTGGGCCGCTGCCAGTACCGAGCGCCTCTCCGCGTCCGTGAAGAAGCTGGGGATCTGGGCACAGATTGGGGGGGGGGTGCTGAGGCGGCCAGAGGGCCCAGGGACACGGCCCAGGGGAGCCCAGAGAGCCGTGACCGCGGGGCAGAGCTGTGATGGCTGCCTGGGCCCGCTGGCTGCAGCGCGGGGCCGCGCCCGCTCACCGAGATGACACAGTCGGCCACCGGCTTCTGCAGCGCGCTCTCCGAGATCTCCTTGAGCTTCGCCAGCAGCATGCCCGTCACCTGCTCGATGGCAAACGGCCGATCCTCCTCCAGGTACCGCACCTGCCCCAGCGAGAGCCGCCTGAGCCCCGCACCGCCTGCCCGCGCAGCCGCCCAGAGAGCCGCCTCCCCAGCAAGGTCAGGTGGGGACAGAGATCAGAGACCCTGCCTACCCTCTCTCTCACCTGGGTTCTCTGTGAAGGGAGGAGAGGGAGCACGGGGGAGGCCCCTATTTAAACAGGCACTCGGGTTTTTGAAAAACAAGAAGATACCCCAGAGTCTCTGGAGACAGCTGTGAGTTAGACATCACAGACATATATAAGCCATTAAACTCTGGGACTAAACTCTTCCACCTCACAGCTGTAAGACCAGGTGGCACTAGGGCACACGGCGTGTCACAGCAGTCCCCAACCGAGGGGCCCGTGCCTTCGCGGACTCAGTCTGGTCACGTAGGCCAAAGTGATGGGGAGCAGAGGCTGGCGCCCCCACCCCACTCTCTGGCTCCACCCCTAGAAGCCCAGCAGAGGGACCCCATCTCTGACTCCATGCTCTGGAAGCTTGAAGGGGCAGGGGCTCACCTAGCAACTCCTCATGCATTTTCTTAGTTTTTGAAAATCAAGTCGACAAAACACATCCTGGCCACCCACCGAATTACTGACTTGGGATTTAATAACAGACATCCCAAACCCACCTCTCGTGTGGAAGGAAGCTTGCTTTAGTGCTTACAGCATGTCAGGAGACTGTGCAGATCTGCACTAAGCAGTCAGCACGCCTGACAGCCTTAGAGAGGGCTTCCTCTCAGCGGCTTAGACGCAGTCAGCTTCCTCCCAAAGCCCTCACCAGAGCTGACCGCCAAGGCAGAGGGGCTGAGGGCAGGGCCTGCTGGGCGGGGCAGGGGCACACCTTCACGCCGGCGCTCCCATTGGGCATCTTCTGCAGCTCGTACGGCAGGCGGATCCGCTCCGTCTGCACGATGGGGTCGTCGAACGAGCGCCCGTGAAGCTTCTTGAAGCCATGCAGCGTGTTCCTCACGTTCGTCACTATCTGTGGCAGCAGACACCTCAGGGGTCAGGCCCTAGCCCGTCAAATGACACCCAGCCCACGTCCACAGCTTGGTCAGTGACCGTGTCAAGCAGCTCAAGACCGAGACCGCCGCAGAGGTCAGGGTGCCTCTCCTAGGGGGCTCCCCCAGGCCGCCAGCGCCTCAGAGAAGTGACCTGGAGACAGGAGGCCAGGCCCCAATGAGAGGCGACAATGCGCAGGGGCGTGTGTGCTCCGGGGGGAGAGGGAGAGGGACACACGGGCCACCCCACGCAGCCCTTCCTACAGCTGTGAGGAGAAACCCCGCCGTGGTGGCCGCTTGTCAGAGGAGAAGACCCA